>NC_056727.1:1027702089-1027727089 GCF_019279795.1 Protopterus annectens | reverse complement strand
CACTACCCTGTTGATGCCACTGGTCTCAGCCACACTGGCTACCTGTACATGTTCTTTACCTGTGTTGCATAATGTGAGTGCACAGTACTGTGAGGGTGATGACCACATAGGCAAGGGTCCTCACCTCAACACTATGGGGTGTGCGTTATAGTGTTGTTGACCCCGTGAGTGTGAGCATGTTCCTGTAATGTGACAGGGTATTACTGCTACACAGTGAGGCCTCATGCTATCAAGTGGCATCTAACATTATCATTGGCCAGACTGTTGTGTACAACCCCTGCACCATGTCAACATACCTGTGATGTGACCTGGTATGGATGTCACGTCTCTAGCCACTGTAGCCTAATAAACTGCCCACATTCTTCTTGATCAGTATATGTGTGGACATCTGTGGTATGTTAGACATTCCAACAGTCAGGTTGAGGCTATGTATAGCATGCTGATATTGCCATATGTGCCTGTGAGTACTCCACAGTTACACATGGGAGACTGCAAACAGTGCTACCTGTAGGCACATGCAAGTAGACCATAAGGTGGGAACCAGGGCATCATTACCAACATGCTTTTACTGTTGTTACCGAGACACATACTGTGAACATATAACA
Organism: Protopterus annectens; assembly: GCF_019279795.1. Taxonomy (NCBI): domain Eukaryota; kingdom Metazoa; phylum Chordata; order Ceratodontiformes; family Protopteridae; genus Protopterus; species Protopterus annectens. The sequence goes on along the minus strand of NC_056727.1, from coordinate 1,027,726,484 downwards.
ATGCATGCTAAACCTGTACTGCATGGTATGTATGGTGCATGTCAACAGTACACAACTAATGTAATATACACGTCTCTCAGTATTCTCACACAACTAATGTAATATACACTTCTCTCACTATTCTTACACAACTAATGTAATATACACATCTCTCACTATTCTTACACAAGTAATGTAATATACACTTCTCACTATTCTGTTCAATCTGTGCATCAGACCATTTGAGCATGTCCCTGCACCGATGGTGTGGATGACAGGGATTCGGCACAGGCTTCATCATATGCACAGGGTGATAATGTTTGCCAGAGGCATAGGCTGCACCAATGGATGACATCATGTGTGTGGGTAAGGGCCAGTGATATGACTGGACATGTCTGTTCAGTATGCATGTGGGTGTTGTGGTGCCCTACAGATGTCTTTGCTGTGTGCGTGTATGTGTGCACACAGTTCTGCCTTTTGTGAGGCCTACACGGGGTATTATTGACAGCTCCAGATTGTACAGACCAGGTTGTACAGCTCACTGTGTCCGGACACAGCCATGTGACCTGTGCCTGCCAGGGGTTGCACGGGCACTACCAGACGGAGGTGCAGATCGGCTACTGTCCTATGACACATGTCCACTGGAACCATGTCCCCGCTGGGAACATCCAGGGCCATGTTCACGTGGCCTGCTGTGTCCTAGTGTGGACAGCGCAGCACCAGCTGCACTGCTACTGCTACCGGCACTATGGGAGCAGGCATGTGAGGTGGCACGCTCACGTTGACCTGCACTAGGTGGTGTAGCTGGCCTACGTCCATGTGGCCTATGCCTCACTCCTACCAGATGTTCCAGCACAGACAGCTCACGCTCACTGATCGCCATGCCACGGTCAAGGATTCCGACCATGTCACCCAATCGCCTGTCCAGAACATCAGCAATCTGCTGTTGAGCATTTGCCAATGCCTGGATGTTGTCATTTAGGGTACGGATAGCAGCTCTCTGCAGCCTCAGCCCTTCTCTGTTCTGCCATTCAGCATGTGCCTGTGTCACCATTACAGTCTGGAACATGCGTCTGGTGATACCAGCTGCTGCACTCTGTCCTGCAGGTGCATGTCTGCCAGAGGTCCTCCTACGAGCAGCACTGGTCACATGCCTGTGTGGCACATCTGCAGTCATTACACTGACACCATGGTGTGTAGAAACACCTTCTGTAGCCACCACACATTCCTGTTCCACACTAACAGACGCTGACTGCCCTGACTCTATGGCCACTGGGGATGCGGTATGTGTTGGCAGGAGAACTGTGTGTAGGGAAGAGGGAGACATAGCTGGGATGGCAACCATTGGCACAGATTCAGCACCTGACAACCCTGCATGTACCTCATGCATATGTTCATCACTGCTAGTATCTGTGGAGACACTAACATCAGATGGACCGCAGGAGGGTAACGCACCTACATCACCTGTGAATGCAAAGAAAGACTCTAAATTACAATAAACACACGCACAGACATACACACACACACACACACACACACACACACACAGATACACTCACACAGAGATACACACACACACACACGCACACACACACACACACACACACACAGACACACACACACACACACACACACACACACACACACACACACACACACACACACACACACACACACACACACACACACACACACACACACACACACACACACACACACACACACACAGACACACCATGCATGTGATTTGACAGATGGCATGCAGCATGCCTGTGGTACAGCAGAGGGCATGCAGCTCAGACATTAATATTGTTAGTAAGCATACCTCCCTGGGGTGCACACTACAGCAAGCAGGTATCATATCAGTAGCCATGCAGTTCACACAATCATGGTAGTATGCATGCATCCCCGTGATACACCATGTGGACCAGAACAGGATAACAGTACACATGGCTGACGTGACATTGACATGTAATCTGCTGACGTGTGCATTAACATGCATACATGTCGGACACAATACTGTCCTAACACATGTACAGCATCATAATGGGCATCACATTGCGGTGTTGTCTGTATGCCCTACAGATAGAATGCATGTTTAGTAAATGTGCATGAGCATGGAAGGGTAGTGTGAGCCGTCTGCATTGCTATACAGTGTGAAGTACAGACACTGTGCCATTGCATGGCATCATGAGGCATCTATATTGCTGTACAATGCATAATATGTACACATTGCATAGCCATAACTGCATGCATACCCATGACATAACGGTGGATTGTGACCCACGATGCTGTGGTGTATACACACCAAACCATGCTGTGTCAAGTGACAGGTCACTGGGGGACCTACAGATGACACCCCTGCACAAGAACTACAGGTTCTTAGCTGCCTGGCAACCATGTCCACACATAGCGGACATGTCAGTTCACCATTTCCCACATGACATTGATGTACGACACACACGAGGTGCACAGCTAATGGTGATGTCCTACAGCAGCAAGGGAAATGTACAGTATCTGTGACCTGATGTGGTGTCAATGTATGTGGAAGCTGTACAGGTGACAACTGTCATGCTATGACACAGTCATGATGTTCAACGGATCTTATATTGTAGACTTCAGTGACACCTCCACTAGCTGTGCACAGGCTTTTAGATTGTCCAGTGTACCACATCAACTGTATAATCAGTCAGCTAAGGCTATAATTGGACCATGTGTGGACAATGTGCAACAGGGTGTATACACATCACATCTACTGTGTGGCTATGTGTCTCTGGCCATCCCCCATGGCCATGTGTGCACATGTGTTGGCCAAATGTGTGTGATGGCCATCTATCTCACATGCCTGTGTTGTCCCATATGACATACACCCATAGATGTCAGATATGTCACCATCTACAGGGCTATGTAGATAACGGGTTGTATGTTTGGTATGTGGGGTATGGGTCATGGGATAGTGTGACAATATTGCAGCCAGAAAACTACGTGTCTGGGACATGTCAGATGGCACATCACAATGTGTGCACCAGATGCAGGGGCATATAACACAATGGTGACACCTGTGGGCTGCCCATACCACAGCTCACTGTGAGGTACTGTTTGCGTACCACACATGTTGTTCCACTGCATACTACATATGCCTCCATTGTAGAACACCTCCACCATTTTATGCACAGCTGACCACACATGTAGCAATGACAAATACTGTGGTTTCAAGTCGGTGTATCATTTCATTTGTATATATTGCACATGGGTGGCCTGTGTGAATGATGGGTGATGCGACCTGTATATCGTGACTGGACCGAACATCAAGTGTGCAAGTGTTAACTGGTCACATGGCAAATAGATCTATGCTTTAACATGCCTGATACTGATGACAGTCTCACCTGCAATGGACTCATGTCTGTGTGGCACGCCAGAAGTACCTGTATAGGGGTGACACAGCAGTATGAACATTATCCATGACTGTATGACAGCCACAGGGTGCATTGTGCATGTTAACACATTCACCTGTATAATAGCATATAGTATGCACATGTGTGCATACACAGGGTAGCATACTGTAGTATGCAGCATGTGTGTCCACATACCTTGCATATGTTGTTACTTTACATAATGTACAGTGGCACATACAACTAAATGGGATATAATAGCCTTATGTGCAGTACTGACTTACCAGGCAACTCCAGGCTCCTTGGTTGGGAGACCCCCACCTCCACGATGGCAGCTAGTGTTTGTGGATGCTGTTCTGAGGGTGTCCCCAGACTGGCCAGTAGCTCCTCGGTGTGTGTGAGTGGGGGCTGGGTTGGTGGCCCACAACCTGTTCCACATTGTTCCCTGGCGATTGCAGTGGCACGCTGTTTTGCATGTCGTATCAAGTCGGTGCAGTGTCTGCGCACCTGCTGGTAGGTGCGGTATGGCCACCCACATTGTTCACCCTCCTGCGAAGATCCTGCCACAGGTCGTCCCACTGCTGGGCATGCTGTGGCACATGGCTGAACAACACCTCATAGCTCTCATGGAGGTACGGGATGAGGACATCATCCTCCTGGCGGCTGTACGCTGGAAGGCGTGTACGAGGCATTATCTATAAGCCATAAAGATGGTGACAGGTCACAGTTTCAGAAATGTACAGAGATGCTGCTGTACATACATTTCTATGACATCTAATACATCTGCACAGTTATCTTTGCAAATCATCATGACACTGACATGACTGACATATTTGTGTCACACACATGTAACACCTGTTATGCATTGGATATCATCACCATATATGTGTGTCACCTCATTACAGTGTTCATACTCCATGTGAATGCTGTCTTAATGTGGGCATGTCTATTTGCCTGCACTGGTGTTCTTACCTATCTGCACATGCCTGGCTGTGTCCACGGTAATGCTGTTGACCTTGATGCTGTGTATATGTCACATATCAACACAGACACAGCCTTAATGGACTTGGGCAGTGACAATGCACAGATACGCATGGAAACCTGTACATGCATGTGTTTTGCCATATACATCTACACAGCACTGTACAGCTGTTCAACATCCTGCCACAGATCGCCTGTGTTGCACATGTGATAGACATGGGACAATGGCTAGTCGGACGTCATTCGCAGGGATGGTTATCAACCATAGCATGTACGGGAAAGGTTTCCTTGCTGTAACAGACAGCCATTATGCCACCGCGAGGTGCATCAGTGCCACATTACTGATCCAGACAGTTGATACTACATCTACCATGCGGCCATCACACCATGTATGACTGGGATGACATGTGCAACTTTGATGGACAGGGTTGCATGGTTTGGTGGGAGTATGTCACATGTATGGCACAGGGATCTGTCCAGCATGTGGCAATCCTAGTATTAGGACAGTGGATGTCCATGATGTATGTCTTACAGATCAGGATATGGACATGTAGCATGTCCATCATCATGGTGTAGCAGATGTCTTTATGCAAGGTAGACAGCATGCTGCATAGTGGAAGTGAGGATTGTGAAGGCTGGTATCGCCCATCCACGCATGGCCATTACCCCTTAAAGGTGATATGTGATCCAGTATTGGTCACCCCAGTGCTGTATATGCCTATCCAATGATCTCCGTGCTCATGGATGGCACCCTGTCATGACATGGGTACCTCGTATGACTACCTAAGGGGCCTGGAGATGTCACCAAGTTGGGGAGGTGTACTACACAGCACCATCCCTTACACAGTGTCCATAATATTGGCCACAGCCTAGGTGGTAGTTAATGGGTACAGGGATGTTCACCTAGCGGTGACAATGCTGATATCATCCATCAGAATGTGCACATATGTCACACACCTCATCCACACAGCCCATTCTGTATGTTGTTCACAACACTGACACAGCTATTCCTCATAGGTCATGGCCATTCACATCCTTACATACACAGATGCTTAAAATTTGTCTGTGTGGTATGGGCTACAATGAGGGTGGAGTACAACACATTAACCCTGTTGTACTGTAGCTGGCACTGGTGTGATATGCACATGTCACTCTGGCACCTTTTGTAGTTGTGAGTCTGTCAACAGGCCACTGGTGGAACACTCCTGTGACATACAAAGGTATTTGTAATCAAACATCCGTACTGTCTTGTACATCTGTACTGCTAACATCTACAGTGATAATGGTTCATGGACATTCACACCACACTCAGCAGGGTTATAGTGCGGTGCCACCCATTATGACTGTCGTCACCACTTGTGAGTTGATATTACCCAACACCCTATCTGTATTGTATGGTCATGCTAGGCACTTGTTCAGAACTTGTGAGCATGTCATGAGCCATTGATTAATATAGCACCCATTCCACACCATTTCCCACAGGTACACTGGCTGTCCTAAAATTTCCAGCTTGCTTATGGTACAACAGCTGTTGTACACACGTGACTCACATATCCTGTGAGACATGATTGTATGTACAGGCATGTCCAACTGTCACATACCAGTGCTATTGCCTGTCTATATGATGGATATGTCATAAATGTGGCAATAGAGCAATTGTCTCATGTACACATTCAAGGCTCACCTCCCAACATACGACACTACAGCCTCTGGGGGATGCACATATGCAGCCCTGCTGGGGGTAATGCTGTCACCAACCCTGACTGCACCTGACAATCATGTGGGGATGTGTAACAATTGCAACACACTCCACTCATCACATAGTCTCACATGATCTGCACCACAGGCCACACATACGAGGACAACTTGTGCGTGCAGTAACTCTCCATACTCTGTGTAGGCACAAGAGGCAGCCCCCATCACGGAACACAACATCACCAACTTATAGCCCACAGACTCATGTGTGCCCATCACATACAGCCAATAGGGTGTTATAACATACACAACACACCAGCCATAGGTGACTCTGTAGGTGGTCACACTGCAGTTCCACACAGCAGGCTTCACAAGGCGATAGTCGCTTACATCTTGCTGTCGGGTAACTGGTTCTGCAACATAACCTATGCACCCATGCCACTCCTCACCAGGTATGATGTGACTGTCATTCTCCATGTTAGTGTGACTGCCCTGAGATGCCACTTCATAGACTACGTGTGCAGGAACATGCAATAGCTCACCAGTCTTGTAGCCCTGAAGGTGTGGGCCAAGCCCTGGGGAGCATTATGCATTCATCCGGACCCGATACCACTGTACAATGACTGTGTCATTTCAACAGTTGCCTATGCTTCTGCTGTCATTCCACAAGCATCTGGTATCTGTTCGCTTTGACTTATCTGGTTAAACACAATGCTTTGGCACAGATGACCTGCTCCTGTCAGCCCTGGGAGTACAGATCACACGCAAGGCTCTTGCTGCTTCTATACTGCCTGTCTTGCACAGTTTCCAATAACAGTCACCGGCAGAATGGGAACTAGCAAGCAAGACATGGGGTCATGTGACACAATGCTTGCATCTTCCTCTGTGACGCATGCAGGCAAGGCACACCTTATAATGCACCACTCCAATATCTCTGCAGTGACTGGGACCTGCCTCTAGGCTCTGCAGAGCACACTTGCAATGACAGGTTATAGACATACCATACCTTTCAGGCACATACCTGGACCGGCACACCCACAGCTGAGGTGTTCCCATGTCCCACTATGTTGTACACACATCCTGGCTAGTTACTTAGCACAATGAATCAGAGGTGCTCCACGTGCAACTAACTGTGTCCAGAACCGCTATACACATTGTAACAAGCTACAGATTCAACAACATACCCCACGGTTACCAGACCTCATTTGTTGGTGTACTGGACAGTAGGGCTCAGACAGCAACTACTGATGTGTGACTGACACTTCCCCACACTTCACTGGGATAGCCACTCTTGTACCGACACATCCATGAGTCATAACCTCCACTTGGCTGGATCAACCCATACACACCAGCTCCAAGACCATACATTAACTCTGACATGAACACTACCAACATGTGACTGGTGTTCCACACCTGGGGTTATCCCCTCATTGGTGGATTCCACACATATGCTAATCAACCTTGTTAGCCACATCCCGGCACCACACCTTTCACGGCATACACAGTACATGAGTACTATAACACCTACTACAGACATCTTATGACAGCGGTTGTTAATGTCATGACACCCGTGCAGATGGTCAATGCACATACAAATGCTGAAACATACCCCAGTGCACTTCATTAGCACATACACGACTGCATGGATCATGCTATTCCACACAGAGCCATGATGGTACACACCAGATAACAGACGCCACTCTGGTGGTCAAGTTCCATGGACATAATGTACAACAACAGGTGGAGGCTGTTGCACAGTGGAGTACAGTCCTATGGGTGGGGTAACTCACTGGTTAGCCTCAGTAGGGCCATGGGATCCATCATCACATACTCCAAGACTAGCTATGTAAACAATACTGCGACACATTCCGGGGTGTACCACAAGGCATTATGGTGGTATGTCAGTAGTCAATGGCAATACCCACATCTGCTCTCACATACAACACTCACTCAGGAACATTACAGATCCAGGTGATGTTGGCAACATGCTGGGGGATGGGTTCAATGCTAACATTACACGCTCTCACTCACTACAGGGCCACAATCCATGCAGGAACATTGCGGTGTCTCTGCGGTCACACCTACACAGTACTAACCTGCACTCTATACGTCCTGAGACACTGGCCCCATGTCACCTTCCAAGGTCCCAGGCTGTGATGTCCACAAACCTCTGAATGACATGTCCCCCCACTAGGCCACCATATTCAGTAATAGCCTTGTATCAGACATCGTGGCCCCTGAATGGCACACAGCAACAGTTATCACACTCCACACAGGTGGCACCACAATGCATGAGTGTGACTACAGTCCTGCACACCTGACTGGACTGTTCTGCATGGCTATGGGGCACATCATCAAGAACGTCATTCACAGAGACATTGTTAGGCTCCGGTCCTTTGATGCCACCCGGGTTGGACTTGTTAGGCCCCTACACCTGGTGGACTCCTTTCATACAGTTACCAGGGTAGTTGATGATGGTATGGGAGTCCAAACCTCCTACATTTTCCTCTCATTGCCTTTCAGCACTGTTCTCCATTCTGGTATTGACAACATACACATCCCCCTGCACATCGTACCCTATGTCTCAGGATGTTATGCAACGTGGCTCATGGACAGGACACACACAATGGGGGTAGCATACCATAGTACCTACTGCATTTCAGTTACATTTGGCATACTACAGTCCTGAGTCATAGGGCCCCTCATGTTCAGTATATGCTTCCCTGAGGTACAGGCTTGCACAGAGGGACTTTCCCTGCCTAGCTTTACAAACCTCTGCATACAAAGCACCATGATTGATCTACTGGCTGATACTGACTCCATCCATATGGGTGTCACTGTGACAGATACCTGATATGAATATCATGGCCTCAAGCTGCATGACACAAGGTGCATGAACATCTTTACATTACACCATTCACCCACTGACTATCACATAGGTGGTAGTCCCCTACATACATGTCACATTGTACATGTTTGTAGTACATACGTATGCCGCACCCACTCCTGTGGTTACCGTATTGCCACTGTGGCGTGGATATCCTTCTACATGGCCACACTTATCTGTACTGGGTGTGTAGCTGGTACATAGGCACCCATTGTACCTCTGAATTCAAGACTTCTATGCACATTTAAGGGTACACCACCCCATTTAGGGTGTACCTTACACAACATCTACAGCTTTACATACCACAACATTAACACACCATGACGTTTATTGAGCTCCGACAGTTAAGGTATGCGGCTGAACTACGGACACCACGTCTGTACACATTTGCATGCTACATACTCAGGGGTGACCTCTGCTGAACAGGCAGGGCCCATGTCCACAACAATATTAATGGATATACTACACATACACGACATAAGCAAAAGCCATTGTGAGCAACATGCTCATGGATATGTGCACACACGCAACAATGAGTGGGATGTGCTTGAGGGTTACATTCCCACACCGGACACTCACCATGCTTTGGAACATGAGTCCTATGTACATCACGCAGGGACACTTAGTAGCACTGTTCATGTGATACTTCCCTTGGTGGTTGGGAGACACATGTACACCAGGGATCACTGCAGTGGCTGTACTGTGCAGAGGTGCAGGTAACACATGGCTCTGCTGTTCACAGGATGCTACCCTAGAGAGGTGCCACTGGTGTGAACACTATAGTTGTGCTTACACATAGACTTGCCAGACTGCATGGTACCCCACTATGAAACTGTGAAGCTATTGCATGTCCTCTGTGCATGGTTACTTGGTAGCCCTTCCATTTAGATTAGCTATCATGCTATTACAATGTCCTGTGCCTACAAGCCATATGTATCCTGTTATTGTACATGCCAATAGATGATACCTTGGATATGCATGATATGCCTGTTATGCTGTGTAGAATATATGACATATCTGCCTACAGTACTATACATTACACATATTTTACATAGTATCCCATAATGCAAAGCATACTTGCACAGTGGGACCACCTTAGACATGTCATTGTCGTTATATGCCCATACACATGCCTTCTGTGACAGTATATCAACATATACTATCCCCTGCTATGGCACGTACTTGTTGGACATACCCTACCACTGATGGTGGGTTGTATGGAATTGTTCTGTTTAAAGCACTCATGTAGCATCACTTGTAGTGTCTGTGATGTGCACCTTGTGGCCCACTGCTGGACACACAGTTTCTACAAGCTTAAGTATGCTCAGCAAGACATCACTACATAAATACCTTTTCCCACTTTATGCATTGCGGACACTTTTAATTAATGCAAACCAGGCTATACATACAGTAAATAATTAATACAAAACATGCTATACATAAACTTACATACCGAGTGTTCTACCTACTTTGTTATCATTACGGACTTTCGTCTCTATCTTGCTCACACTGCTCAAACAGGTATTTTATATGAGCATATGGTATGAATGTCTGGCAAGTCAGCTTTACATACGTCGATACCTGTAACATGTGGTTTCCTGCTGCCAATTGGTGTTCCTGAGTGACTAATTACTTGCATATCAGCTGTGCAGCTACTCCATTCGCCAATTACGTGGCAACAGTGGGGTATAATTGAATTCTCTACTTGGGCATTGACCATTTGCCCTACCTTCGGGGAGACGGCCTGTATTGTGTTTTGTTATGTGTAATTGCAACTGCTATGCATAGAGACAAGTATACTTTGGATTCATGTCCCCCGTGGATTGTGTGTGACAGCTAGAGTATGTGGTTCAACATGTGGGTGTACCTGTCATCCCAACGTCTGATAACGGACTATTGCAAACAAAACCTGTAACATCTCCGTTTGTTCCATTATACAACGGCTGCAATTTTGCATGGCGCCTTTAATTGTGTCTCTCACAAGGTATGTCGATGGTTCTGCAGATGTAATTGACTGACTGGATGTTTGTACTGTTATTACAGTCTGTATTGCTATAGTTTCTAGTGTGGGGGATGTCGGTGGGTGTACCTAGCATATACAGGTTTGTGGGGCTTGCATTTCTACATATTCCATATATATGTGTGTGGGCTCCGTCCCTAATTAAAGAGCTATCAGTTAGTAGACTTCTGTTACGGGATTGTATATTGGGCAGTTGTTAATTGGTTTCTATATAGTATGCAGGTGAGGTTAATACTTCCATACCTCCAGAATTGCAGTGATATGTAAAGGGATATGTCTAAATGATAGCTATCCCGTGTATTTCTGTCCCAGATATTTGCAGTCATTGCGGTTGTGTTGGTAACAGAACCTCTTTGCCATGGGATGCCACCTTTTCATATGGCCATTGTTGGACACATGTGGGACACACAGCGGTATTTACAGGCCAACACATAGCCATGGTCAGTACACAGGATAGCACATACTTTTATCCTCAATACATACCTATTGTCGTGGGACTTTGGCTACTTATCATATTGCATGTAACATTTACGTTTCTTACATACAGGCATAACTATTTAATGCAACTATTACATTATATATGGGTCATATTAATGTCCTACGATCTCGGACATTTGCCCTTTCTAATGTTTTATGTCAGGACACACCTGCCCAAAGAGGGGCTGTCCCTCCTAATGTGGGACAGGTGGTAACCGTATGCCTACGGCTAGCAATACCCACACCTACCGTAATGATCTACCTCCGAGTTGGCACTAACAGACACATGATGCGGACACACACACACACACACACACACACACACACACACACACACACACATTACAGTCACATGGAGCCGCACATGGCACCCTCAACACACACATACACAGACTATGCCACTCACAAACACAGTTGAACACAGTACCTACGTGGACCGCAACACCAGCAGTGGTAACTCAATATCCATTCATATCATCATACTATTACTCGCGGTTGTACTGTTCCAGTACTGTGTTCTTTCAGTCTTTCAGCCTCGTGGTTACGCATGTCGGTATGTTACACATTCCATAGTTGGCGGTATCCTATTTATTTGTACCTCCAAGGTGTTATGAATGTCGTTGATCTATCTATATATATTTGCAGATATCGCTGAATCCGTATATATCAACATATATCACTCTATCGCCCTTTCTATCTGTATTATATATATGTATATATGTGTACATATATATATATATATATATATATATATATACACACACACACACACACACACACACACACACACACACACACACACACACATATATATATATATATATATATATATATATATATATATATATATATATATATATATATATATATATACATATATATCTGACGGGGAAAGTGACAGGCAAGCTACACCTTTCATCGTGTACTTGGTGTATACTGTTTCCTGGACTCCTCACATTTGTGTCTGTACCTGTCACATTACACACCTGCCATAGGTTAGGGTTACCAGCTGTCCCACTCTGCGAGGGACAGTCCCTCTTTGGACAGTTGTGTCCTGCAAAATATTTGTAAACATGGCACATGTCCTGAGATTTTAGAACATACTTATTTCCTATAGTTTATGTAATAGTTGCATAACACAGTTATTCTGTATCTGAACCACCTATATGTTATAGAAACAGAATAAGTAAGTAAACATTACAAGAATGCGCTTTTATCTAGGCAAAACAGTGAAGTTCTGATTTATGTACTGGCCGGGTGTATGTGTCGGCCTGCAGACATCTGACGTATGTCCCACATTGGTCATTTGAAGAGGTGGCAACCCTACCATGGGTACATCTTGGCTAGCAATAGTGTTAAGTGATTCTATACATGATTGCATGTTCTACACCTGGCAGTGGTCGTTTTACCCTTCAGAGCAGGCGCTATTAGTACAGAGGTGACTAATGCTGATTTCACCTGTTCTGGACATCACTGACCGTGATCTGCGTGATATTCGGAGAAGCTTATACCTGTTTCACGCATATCCATATAGTCATATTTAAATGTCGCTTACCAGCAGTGGGCAATGCATATTCCTGCTAACATGTGCTAAACATGATCTGATGACCTGCATCCGCCATGCATTACTCGTGCCTTCGGGATTACGTTACATCCCTTGTAGGACGTGGGACCGGGAACATGCACGACGGTCACTGCATTTAACACATGGCCATCTGAGATTTGTACACGTGTTACGTAGTTTTCTACGTGGAGTATACTACGGCTGTTACTCTATACTGCACTCACATGAGTAACTCAGTTAGTGTACATATTGATGAGTCCAGTTAATGGTATGTCCATGTGATGTTTACTGGATGTGCTCCAGCATTGGGTATGTATATCAAAGTGAGCCACACACGATACTGTGCTACACCTTCAAACGACCGTAGGTGGAGCATGCTGGGGTGACAAATACTTGTCATGGGTACACCCCATGCCTTGACACAACATTCATGATTATATTATGTGGAGCCCCTCATTAATGCAGCAGGGCCTCCATGCTGAGTGTGTGCAGAACAGTGCTTACACACATGTGCTCCCATGATTGCCTCTGCTACTCTAAGCGACAGTTGGTTACTCGATGTTGTGGTGACAGCGGGCACTGTTTGCCCCGTTTGGTGTATGGCCTCTGACAATCGGCCGTGTACCTACCTATGTACCTGGGAACCTATACACACGGCACCACCATATGCTGATAGGCACATGTACTGTGCAGGTGTTCACATTCCGTGTTCCAATAGCTGTTGTGTGTACAATGTTTGAGGGCTGCCTATGTAGGATTCACACAGTGGGCCACCTATACTTTGCACTTTACAGGTGGTCGTGTTTGTTTGCTATCCATTTTACTGTGTGTGCAGGTGGAGAGGTGTGTCAGTCTGTAGGGGTCTAAACTGTCAGAGTATGTGCTATACATTCCCTCTTTGCCAAGGCGTAGGCATATTGGGCATGCCTCCATCTGCCTACTGGGGCTGGCACAGTGTGTTCATGGTCTGAATCCCTCTGTGCCTGTGATGGCCTTGGCAATTGCGATGGGCTTCACCATTTTGTCCCTGCTGCAGCTGTTTCCGCAGGATCATATTATGTAGCATGGCACATACTATGATGATGTGGGCACACATGCCTGGAGAGTACTGCAAGGCTCCACCAGATGTGTCCAAGCACCAGAACCATGATTTCAGCATCCCAAACACATGCTCTATGATGATTCTGGTTTGTGTGTGTGCCTCATTATGGCATTCTTGCATGGGTGTGTGTGCATTTCTGATGGGAGTCATCATCCATGGCTCAGTGCATAGCCAGCATCCCCCACAAGGTGGCCATGTGGGATGTCCCCCCTGACAAATACCTGATACATCTGTGAGGCATGCCAGATATGGGAGTCATGGTAGCTTCCATGGCTGCCAGCACACACATCCATGATAATGCCCTGGGCATTGCACATGACCTGACAGTTGATGGAGTGGAATCCCTTGCGGTTTATGTAGTGCCTACCATGCTCACTGGGTGGTGACTTGATTTGTATGTGCATGCAGTCTATCGCACCCAGTACTTCCGGGTAGTGTGCCACATGGTGGAAGTGACGCATTTTGCTGGCCAACTCCTCCTGAGTTCTGGGGAAGTATATATGCTCATTAGCATGTGGTAACATGGCATCCAGGAACTGGTGTAGTACCCTGGATGCTGATGCCTGTGAGATCCCCATTATATCTCCAGTTGGCCTTTGAAAGGTACCTGTGGCTAGTATTCGCATGCTTACACATACCTTCATGTCCACTTGGATGGGTTCCCCTCTGTTGTTTCTGGTTCTCAGGCGTGGCAGGCACAGCTCCACTATTTGCTGTAAGATGTTCCTGTCTACCCTGTAACACTCTACTATCTCCAGATCATGTAGCCCCTGGTAGGTTACCCTTGGTCTGAACACTCTTCTCCTCCTCCGGGGCCTGCGGAGGTTGTTGGCATTATCCTCCACAACACTGTCAGTCTGTAACACATGCTGATGAATCACAGCTATGGCAGCTCCCAACATGTACATTTTAAAAGTTCCCCATGTGTTTACACCTATGGTGCTGTGTTTGGGAATACACAGGTGTGTGTAGGGTGCTTTCACTCTTTATACTATTGTGCTGTGAACACCGATGATGTCATAGGGTGTGTATGTACGATCGTAGCTACAGAGTATCTTTTATGTGTTTTACTACCGGAACTACTATTGTGGTGCCTTTGGTGTTGAATTACATTTGGCTGCCGTAGATTACCTCTTGACCTTCCCTTTACATTTCTGCACATTCCACCTACCATTTTCTGGCATGCATCCAGCAGCCTGCTTTCATTTGTACTTTCCTAGCCCTGGCGTATCTTGCGTAATGTGTGCTATTGCCAGTCTACTGTCGGTTTGCTTTGCTCTGCTAGGACAGATCTCCTATCTTTGCAATCCAATGCCTCCCCTCCTTTCTTTGCATTCCAATGCCTCCCCTATCCTGTTTTGCAGGTTTCTGCGAGCAGACTTGTCAGCTGAAGTTGATTGGCCGCCGTGAGTTGATTGCTGTTGATTGCTCATTAGTGCTCCAATTACCCTACTTCGGCATTTCCTTCTTTTGCTCCCCTGAGCTTCCTGTTTGTGCTATTGTTCGCGCCGCGTGCATCGGCTTACTGGGTTTCGGGCACATTTTCATCACCGTACACATGTGCTTTTGGGCACCATGTGTGCTCTCAGCTTAACAATTCTATACCTTGCTCCCCACCCCTGTCCTGCAGCTTTGCTTAGCAACGGCCAGGCCAGATTTGCATTGCTCCAATGTGCTTACTGCTACGGTGGCACACCCCTCTGCTGATGTCATGTATCTCCTCTGAGCCACTCCTAGGTGTTATAGCACTGTGCCGTATCGTACAACCTTCATCCGGCGGGACATTTGCGATTCAGTATTATCTGCCTCATTTGCATGGCATTGACTACTAATTCATAGTTACCGCGCCGAACACTGTTGCAGGCCCTTAGCAACACTTGCACCTTGGTTGTGGTGTTCCACACCTACCATTGTGTATTATGATGTAAACCTGATTTGTATTACATTGAGATTTTATGACATTTATATATAATTTCTGTATGTTCCAGTTTGCGCACACATGCCCTGCGGTTGTACTGTGTGCTACTGTGGGCATGACATTAAGTGTTGTTTTTTAGGTGTTGTGCATCTTTTCTTATGCCATTGGCTGTGTATTTAGCCATTGGCATATGTTAACTTTGTAATACATGAGTCTGGTCTGCTTCCATTGCTCCAATGTTCTGTTTGGGAAAATGTAAACCGATTTTTTCGGTTTACATTTCTGTGGGCTTATGCTACACCTGCACCACTTCATGAATCACTATCTGCCTTCATTTGCATGGTGCGACACTGCACATGGGGTGATTAGCATACCTATGCCGAGGGCTGTGCAGTTCTGGCGTACGCCGGTAGTGCACGTGGTATTGGATTATACCTGAATCATTCGGCGGCCATATTTGGCATTTTTCCACCTACGCTACGCCTGCGCCTGGCGCAAGCTTCATGAATCCCGGGGATAGTTGTTCCCAACAGTGTTAAAAACAACGGTAAATCTATTAAGTACATCTAAATTTAGCAAACATTCATAAAATTCTATTTATTAATCACAAAACTATTAAAACCATAACAATCTATGCACATGGGGCTTTTACATATGAAAATCTGATCTTAGTTTTAACAGGCTAGACATAGATACAGTCTCATTCAGACCTGGGGGGACTGTTACATTACATATAAGCTACCATAATAATTCTCTATATTCTAGATACATCACTCTTGGTCCACCTCTTTTTTCTTTGTCTACTATTTGCTCTAAATGTACAAATTTAAAGGAGTGTCCACTACATTCAAAAATATGCTTGGCCAATGCATTACTCAAGTTAACTCTGCGTATATCATAAATATGTCAGTATATACGTTTGTTAAGGGCATTTTATGTTTTCCCTATATAAAACTGTCTACATTGTTGACAAATTGCAATGTAAACTATGCATTTACTGAGGCAATTTATCTTTTGTCTCAATTTAACTTCTCCGTAACCCATAATATAAACACTCATTTTTTCCTCAACGTGACCCATTGTGCACATTGCCCACATTTTCTTATATGCCCTGAGCTCTCGCCAGGTGAATTTCTTTCTATTAAATTCTTAATGTTGGAATTCCTCTTATAAATAATCAGTGTTTTTTCACCTACCTTCTCCCTATTTTCAAAATCATTGTTCAAAATACTCCAATTACTGGCAATAATTTCCTTAATGTCATAAAACACTGGGCTATATGTTAAAGTCATGGCCCGGTTAAACATCTTACCTGTTATGTCACTCATATTACTAGTGGTCACTCTCTCAGCCTCTACACTGGTGGCTATAAAATTCAAACCTAGCAATGGGAAAAAGTGCCCATCCATTCTCTTTGTTTTTACTTCCAATAATATGGGGGTCTATGAATATGTAAAAGCCCCATGTGCAATAGGTTGTTTTAATAGTTTTGTGATTAATAAATAGAATTTTATGAATGTCTGGTAAATCTAGATGTACTTAATAGATTTACCATTGTTTTTTAACACTGTTGGGAACAACAATATTTATATACTATCTAGGTTATTTATTCATATATTTATTAATGTTATTTATGGCATTTGTAGAACTTTATAACAGCTGTTTTGCAAAAAAATCCTTTATAAAAAATCAATGAGGGGAGGGGTTTTTGATGACCATGTGACGGGGAATGATTATTTAAGCATGTTAATTAATGCAATAAGTGTATTCTGATGATGTAAATGGCTTAAGGCTGATGAAAGCGCTTAATAAACTGTGGTAGCTGTGGAATAATTTGTTATTGGTTTCTGTCATCTTCTGCATTTACAGTTGTGATTTGTTTTTTTCTTTTCTTGGTTGTTCTGTCATGGAGACAGGCACTGGTATGCATGATGCCACAGATGGCTCCCTACGTGAATTGAATTTGTCAATAGGGAGCCTTGCAGCACTTATACGAGTGTTGTCAGAACAAATCACGGACTTGGGCAGAAAACTTAGTGCCCTGCCTACTACTTTTGGCTCTAGTAATACCAACTTTGATAGAAACACAGAAACACAGGATTCATCAATCCCCCCAGGACAAGGGAGTCCTATTCTCGCCTCAATGTCTTCGACAAGCTTTGCTATTGGTTGGCAGGCTACACGGGGCGGAACTTCCAACTTCCGTCAAGCAGGAACTGAAACGGCATCTTTTACTCTAAAAGAATGGATCAATGAAGCTGGTCACCGTGAATTTATGAACAACGTTCCAATTAATAGTGTGGGGACTGTTGACGAACAATTATTACACCTAGAGAAGGAACTACTTAAATTTAAGAAACTGCAAGTCGAAAATAAATACCTTAGAGAATGCCTGCATCGTGAACATGTACCACAAGGACTGAGGACTTGGAGATTTCTTACAGGTACAGTTCAGGGCTCAGACTTTCACAAAGACTTGATAGCAATGTTCAATAGGCACGCTTGTGAACTGTTGGAATTATTAATGAAAGATAATGATAGGAAAATGAATGTATTAAAAATTGTTATTGATGAATGTGACACAAGGCTGAAAAGTGATTTGGGATTTGCATTTAAGGTAGATAAATGCAGTGCAATCTTTGTGAGCATTGAAAAAACAGTAGATGAATTAATTAACAAAAAAAGTAAAATATTAGAGGGAGACAAAAATGAATATGAGACCGGTAAAGCATATCCTGTGCCTAATATGAGTAACAGAGCACAATACATAGGTGAAACTAATAGGGATGATTACAGCAATGATGTTGTTAATGTTAATGCTGGAGGGGGTGTAAATGAAAGTAATGATGAACAAGCAGTCCCTTCAGAAGTAGCACCGAGGAGGTCAGAATGCCTACTGAATCGAACGAGGCAGAACAACTACAGCAGAGAAATGGAGAACAATGTGAATTACAGGAATTCATTTTCCAACAGGGGTTACCATCACAGAGGATGGGGGAGGGAGGCATCCAGCAGATAGTAAATGATGTTAACACACAAATGTTTGCACAAATTATTAACAAGACACAGGGAGAGTTCTAGATTTAAAGATTTAAATTTTGTTCCCACAAGGGTTCCGGTGATTGAGAGCATTTTATTAGAATTAAAAACCTTTGTTAGGAAGTTGAACCTTAAGTTCTACTTTGGCAATGAACAAATGTCTGTCAATGAAAGACAATGTAAGAAATCTAGTACCTTTAACCCCCCTTGCACCCTATATTACATATATTTGAGAATTTGTGTTGTAATCAGGTTAGAAAAATAGTGAAACCTAAAAAATATGATTACGTACCTAACTTAACAGATGAAGAAAACACATTACTCAAAAATATTGTTAATAATCAGCAAATTAGAGTGAAGAAACCTGACAAGGGAGGGGGTATTGTGATCATGGACCAATGTGTTTATGTAGAAAAAATGTTGTTACATTTGTATGGTGATACATATGAAGAAACATCCGTTAATGAGATTAATATTTCATATGGGTATATTGATATTACCTTGAAAGATCTGTTGAAAGATGGGCAAATCACAAATAGTGAGTACAGTTTTTGACAGCAAAATGCACCTAGGATTCCAACAATATTCGAAATCCCAAAAATCTACAAAAATATTGTGGACCCCCCCATTGAGACCCATAGTGGATGCAAAAGCATCCAAGACTTTCAATTTGGCTAAATTTGTGGATTTTCATCTGAAAAATGTCTTGGAAAAACAACAGCATGTACTAAAAGATTCATGGGACTGCCTAAGTAAAATTAATGCAAACATTTACAGTGACAATTTAATTTTAGTCACTATTGATATAAAAGATTTATTTACAGTTATCCCCCATGACATTGGCATACTATGGTTCTATGACTTTCTTTGTTTCAACACCTCGTTGAGTCACACTAGGATTTTAATGTTTAGAACATTGATGGAATTGATTCTCAAGAACAACTTCATAGTCTTTGACAATCAACTTTTCAAGCAAAAGGTGGAAGTGGCAATGGGGGCAGCGTGTGCCCCCTTTTTTGCCAGTATTGTCCTAACACAATGGGAAATAAACTATGTGTTCAACAATGAGTTGTTCAAGCATTGCAAATTTTATGGTCGATTCCTGGACGATATACTTATTTTTTGGAAAGGTACACAAGAACTTTTGGTCAGGTTTTTCGACCACTTAAATGATTGTACAACCTTTTTATCATTCACTATGGAGACAGCAATGCATAGAACACACTATTTAGACATAGAGATATAGAAGGACAACATCAAAAAGCGTTTTATTTCAATTATTTACACTAAGCCAACCTATTCCAACACCCTCTTACATTTTGAAAGTTGTCACCCCTTACACCAAAAAAGGTCTTTGGTGAAGGGGCAATGGGTGAGGTTGGCTAGAATAGTGAGTGATTTTGAAACATTTATTGAAGAAATTGAGAAATTGAGGGGTATGTTATTAAGAAGGGGGTACCCAGATGTATTCATAGACCCCATATTATTGGAAGAAAAAACAAAGAGAATGGATGGACACTTTTTCCCATTGTTAGGTTTGAATTTTATAGCCACCAGTGTAGAGGCTGAGAGAGTGACCACTAGTAATATGAGTGACACAACAGGTAAGATGTTTAACCGGGCCATGACTTTAACATATAGCCCAGTGTTTTAAGACATTAAGGAAATTATTGCCAGTAATTGGAATATTTTGACCAATGATTTTGAAAATAGGGAGAAGGTAGGTGAAAAACCACTGATTATTTATAAGAGGAATTCCAACATTAAGAATTTAATAGAAAGAAATTCACCTGGCGAGACCTCAGGGCATATGAGAAAATGTGGGCAATGTGCACAATGCTGTCACATTGAGGAAACAGAGAGTGTTTATAGTATGGATTACGATGAAGTTAAATTGAGACAAAAGCTAAATTGCCTCAGTAAATGCATAGTTTACATTGCAATTTGTCAACAATGTAGACAGTTTTATACAGGGAAAACAAAAAATGCCCTTAACAAACGTATGTACCAACATATTTATGATATACTCAGAGTTAACTTAAGTAATGCATTGGCCAAGCATATTTTTGAATGTAGTGGACACTCCTTTAAATTTGTAGGTTTAGAGCAAATAGTGGACAAAGAAAAAAAAGGTGGACCAAGAGAGATGTATCTAGAATATAGGGAGTTATTATGCCATTTTAGATGTAATGCAACAGTCCCCCCAGGTTTGAATGAGACTGTATCTATTTCTAGCCTGTTAAAATTAAGATCAGATTTTCATGTGTAAAATTCCCATGTGCAATAGGTTGTTATGGTTTTAATAGTTTTGTGATTAATAAATAGAATTTTATGAATGTTTGGTAAATCTAGATGTACTTAATAGATTTACCGTTGTTTTTTAACACTGTTGGGAACAACTATATTTATATACTATCTAGGTTATTTATTCATGTATTTATTAATGTTATTTATGGCACTTGCAGAACTTTATAACAAGTGTATTGTAAAAAATCCTTTATAAAAAATCAATGAGGGGAGGGTTTTTGATGACCATGTGAGGGGAATGATTATTTAAGCATGTTAATTAATGCAATAAGTGTATTCTGATGATGACAAAGCCACAGCTAAGAGGAGAACCATGTCCCAAAACAGGGACCATTCCAAATATCATTGTTACAAACAGAGAAAGTTGTTAGAACAATGGATTTTACATTAGCATGACTGTCCTGAATGCTATTCTTTTTAACATTTTAATGATGTGTCACTATCTTGCCAAACCACAATGCCATGGAAAACAAACTAAAAATATGAGTCAAAATGTGGACCTTCAATGAAAAACTGCACCATTGAGAAGCATGCTCTAGTCCCAAGCCCCACCAACCAAAACCATAAGAGGACTCCACATGACTCAGACCACCCTGCCTCTCCCCCATTTCGCTCCCAGCCATGCAATGGAACACAACACAATCAATGACAAACAAACAGAAGAAGAGGGAAAAGAAAAAAACTACTAAACCCTTGTTAGTAAGGACTACCCACCTCTTTCTATAGATAATCACTCCAAGGCCTTCATAACCTCACCAACACCTTCAGGTCGTCTTGGACACAGTACCTGCCATAGCAAGTTAAAGCCAAAATGTGATTCCTTAACCAGTTACACTTGCATAAAACCCATTAAGCCCCTCCCTACACTTACCTAATTTCCTCCCAATTAATCTACATTCCCATTTAACCCTTTCAACCCCCCTCTCCAACTAGATTTCTTCCCCTACACTCTTGAATAGGTTCATAGGTATTTACTAGGCTAAAGACCACAAGGGCCTTTTTTAGCCTAGCCATGCATCCCAAATCTCTGACAAGTTCAGATACCCTTGCTGAGTGTAAGCATGGGCCTGGGAGAGGAACCATTTATACATTACCTGTGTCCATTAGAAACATAGGTGCCAAACCAGGGATGAATTTCCGGGTCTATATTATAACATTGAAGTCTTAAAACTTCGAATGTTATAATATCAACCCCAGTTCAGCGAACGCTTGAAATAGAGAAGCTGCAGAACACCAAACATTTTCCTAGGGAAAGTATTTGGTGGGCCGCTTCTGCAGCTTTGCTATTTCCCCGACTGTGGTGCAAAGGTGACAGACCAGGTTAAGGTAATTGTGCAAATGGACTGAGGTAAGGTGAGTGTGTGATAGTTAGGGACCTTAGCGATAGGGAGCAGGTAAGGTGAGTGTGCAATAGTTAGGGACCTTAGGGTTAGGGAGCAGGTAAGATGAGTGTGCGATAGTTAGGGACCTTAGGGTTAGGGAGCGGGTAAGGTAAGTGTGCGTTAGTTAGGGACCTTAAGGTTAGGGTTGGGTTAAGGTAAGTGGATAGCTAGTAGTGTATGTATGGTATAGGGTAGGGTTCTGTAAAGTGTGTATGTGTGGCTTATGTATTTTGGTGTGCTTGTGCTGTGTGTGTGTATTCTCAGAACAGCAATTTTTTTTCCCCTTGGAAAAAAATTCACTGTTCTGAGCTTTCAAGTATATCACATTTCGAGATTCCAAGGTCGAACTTATGGCATTCGACATTTTGGAATTTTAATAATGTGATATAGACCCAAATTTCCAGTCTCCCATCCAATTGTCCAAGTTGCACTTGAGTTGAGTTAGGGAGGAACTCTGCTTCACATGCATGGGGGAGCCTGTTCCATAGACAGGATAGTCTCTAGGATACATACCTATCTCTCCAGCAGGTCTTATTTATATACAGGCAAGGTTTAAGTCTTTTGAACAGGTAATTCTGGTGCTGTTTGTTTTGTGGTTATACAGGAGGTCCATCAAAGTGGGGTCTCACAATGCCCTCTATGCCAGGCATAAATCTCTTCTCAAAAGCCTGTAGGAGACAGAATACAGGGATAGGGCACTGAGAAGGTCTGCACAGGACATATTACTTACATCCTGTATTCTTTTAGTGAAAAACCAATGTGGATGTTCCAATTGTTGGATATGCCTGGTTAGGTACACGTCAAAGGGACTTTGTACTGAATGATAGGTCTGATGCATGCTGAATACAGTGGAACAATAACTTCCTTGGATCAGATGCCATACCTTTGTTTTTAAGTTGCACAACATAGAATGATTTCCTCACCACTGTAGACACGTGATGGTCAAAGGCTAGATTACTATTTATGTGTGTCTTACTCAAAGGGGTGTGTTGTCTATATGATAGTTAGCAGGGATAGATGACTTCCCAAAGGATACTATTATACATTTCTTGGCATTTAGTTTTAGTCCATGGCTCTGACACCAGTTATTTGTCTGTGTCAGCCCCTCTTGGAGAACTTTTGTGTTGGTTTGGGATTCAATGACAGCTCCTAATTTGCAGTCATCTGCAAATTTAGTCAGCCAGAGAACATTGACCTTGGTCTTGACTTCTGAGAAGTAAATGCCAAAAAGGAGCAGTCCAAGGACTGATCACCGAGGAACTCCACTTGTGGCTGGCCTCTTTGTAGAGGTGGATTCCCCAATTCTAACTTCCTGGGTCCTGTCTGTGAGCCAGTTGGCTATCTACCGGGTGACATACGGGTTTGTACCTAATCTCTTGAGTTTGTCAGCAATGCCCAAGTGGGGTATTGTCTCAAATGCCTTGGCCAGGTCAGGGTAGGCAGCGTGAATGATTTTGCCTTCATCCATTGCTTTGGTGACCTTGTCAAAGAAGTCCAGCAGGTTGAATAGGCATAATCTGCCCCTGACAAAATAAAAATGGGTTGGGTCCAGTGTCTGGAGGTTTACTATATCTCTGTTGATCATCTCCATGATAATTTATTCCATGGCTTTACATATAAGACTAGTGAGACTTATGGATCTGTAGTTTCCA
>NC_056727.1:1027602089-1027697089 GCF_019279795.1 Protopterus annectens | reverse complement strand
GCTGCAGACAGGCTTATGTTTAATTGGAAACACTTGCAAATCTGACCCTGGAGTGCCTTACTTGGGTCACATAATGTACAAAAATTTATAAACCTTGAAGTGCTTAAGTAGTGGAAATTACAAATGTTTTCAGAGATCACTGTACTTAAGTAATATGTCTTTTGACCAGTCAAGTTAAATGTTTTATAGCCTCACTGTGTGCCTGTCTTTTTCTTATCCATAATCATTCACAAGCTAGTATGATAGTACTGATTGACCTGACTATGACATAGATGTTCTGAGTCTGATTTTCAGCTTGAACATTTAGAAGGCTCATCAAACATAGAGTAAGGAATGACGAGGTCATGTCTGTATCCCTCTCTTCTCCTTTCTTTTGTAGAAGTGAGAGTGATACAGTGGTAACTGTTGGCCATTCTTAAGCCTTGGTAGAGATCAGGGATAAGAAAAGAGCCATGGATAGTCATAAATGCGGTACTTGGAGGGGTCTCGGCTGTATGTGTTGAAGGGGTGGAGAAGCATATATATTATACCTGATAAGAAGCAGTGTCTTTTTTTCACCCACTTCTACACATGCCCGCTATACGCTCTGATGTATGTATATATTTTTCACACCTAGAGAGTGATACCACTGGGACCTGTCCCATGATGGTGGTGACCCTGTATTTGGAAGTACCTTTAAACTGGTATGAAACTGAGGTCAACAGAAGCTTCCTGAAGTACATCTCAGCTGCAACAAGTAATAAGGAGGGATATGACTTGCTCAGTGAAGGATGAATCATTGCAAACATTTGAAAGTATTTCTGAAAGAAAGGGAAAGAAGATGACACTCCTCCACAATGCTCTGGAGGCTTGATCACAGCATTAGTGCACAGGATTTTTTTTTATTGTAATGGGTAAGATTCGATGGTAGCTGTGGAGCATAAATCATCACAGGTTCATAGGTAGGTACCAGGCTATCGGCCCAAGGGCCTATACAAGCCTAGCCATAATGATTCCCTGGCTATTGCTTCCCACAAATATTTACTTTCCTGGACCCCTGTCTAGCAGGGCTGCTGATTTGATCCCCTGGGTGAATTTCCTATCTCCCATCCAATCATCAAGGTTTCTCTTGAAGAGGGCCATCGAGGCACTCTGCCTGACATGTATGGGCAGCCTATTCCACAGTATGGGGAGTGTCTGGGTCAGGAACCTATCCCTCCAGCATGTTCTGTTCATTGTGATGACAAGGTTAAGATCCCTGGGGCATGTGGCTTGGAGGGATTGGGATTTCTTTAAGTGTGGCATGTCCAACAACTCTGGTTTTGACATGGCCTTGTATGTTAGGCAGAGATTGCCTCTGAGTAGGTGATATTCGACAGAGTATAGCTGGAGTTTCTTTATACAGTCAGCATAAGGCATCTGCTTTAGACCTGTGATTCTTTATGTGAGGTATTTCTGCGGCATTTCTAGTTGTTGCAGATGCCTTGTGAGGTTCATACCAAACGAGGCATTTTATTCTATAATGGGTCTAATGAGGGATGAGTACAGAGGGACAATGACCTCCTTTTTTCTGGATGAAAAACCCTTAGTGATGAGGTGTGGCATGTAGAAGGATTTTCTAACTGTTGCGGCTATATGGTTATCAAAGGTGAGACCACTGTCCACCTGTGTCCCTAGTTCTCTTATCACACTTTTGGTGTTTAGTGTATTGCCACCTATGTAGTAGTTCACAGGAATGTGGTTTTTCCCAAAGGGGACAACTATACATTTTTTGCCATTTAGCTTGAGCCCATGGCTCTGGCACCAGGCATCTGTTTTGGTAAGGTCTTTTTGTAGTATATCCACATCATTTGGGGATTCAATAATGGCCCAGCTTGCAGTCATCTGCGAACTTTGTAAGAAAGAGTCCCTTAGTGTTGGCCTATACTTCAGAGAAGTAGATGCCAAACAAGAGTGTTGCCAGGACAGAACCCTGCAGTACACCACTTGTCACTTGTCTGGAGCTGGATTTGGAGTCAGCTACTTTTACAGTGTGTGTTCTGTCAGTAAGCCAGTTTGCAACCCATCGAGTGATATAGGGATTAATGCCCAGCTTAGTAAGTTTATCTATGCTTCCAGAGTGGGGGATAGTGTCAAAACCCTTGGCGAGGTCCAAATAGGCTGTGTGAACCACCTTACCCTTGTCCACAGATCTGGAGACTGATTCAAAGAAGTCGATCAGGTTCAGGAGACAAGATCGGCCCTTCATGAACCCTAACTGGGTGGGGTCCATTGATTGAAGGTTGCCAATGTCTTTGTTTATAAGTTCCATGATAATATGTTCCATGGCCTTGCAGATCAGGGTCATCAGACTGATGTGACAGTAGTTCCTGGGATCCAAATTGGATCCCCTCTTGTGGAGTGGGATGACTGTAGCTGTGCGCCACTCTGTGGGCACAAAGCCTGAGGTGAGGCTATGATTAAACATGACACATAGGTGAGGTGCCAGTTCATTTTATAGATCATGCAGTACACAGCCTGGGATGTCGTCTGGTCCCATGGATGCTGTAGTTTTGGCTTTGGAGAGTGCATTTTTTACCTGAGTGGCCGTGATTACCGGAATTTGGCATTCTTTCGGTATTGAGATAGGCCCTTTAGGGGGTGAGAGGGGGGTGAAGTTGGCACTGAATCTATCTGCCAAGATATTGGCAATATCCTTGGGATCAGTATATCTAGTGCCATTCTGCTGTGGTTCAGAACAGATCTGTGTATTGCCATTTAGATTCTTGACATAGCTATAGAATGTCTTGTGGTTGTCTTTGGAATCTTTGGCAATTTTGTTCTCATAACTAGTTTTGGAAGATTTTATGAGGGATCTCAGTTTTCTACTCTGGCTGGTGAGGGAGTTTTCTTGAATCCTGGATTCTTCCTCTTTTTCTGCAACAGTTTCTTCCTTATGTTGTACAGCTTGTTTATGGCAGGGTACCACCACAGTGACTTCCTTTTTTTAGAGGACAGCATCTTGGTTCTATTTGGGATGGCTCAGTCCATGCATGAGTGAATGTGCTCATACAGCACCTTAGTGTAGGATTCAGCAGTTGAACTTCCAGCTCTCATCTGCATGGGTGTTATGAAGTTTGTTATTTCTGACTTGAGAAACATGAAGTTGGCTTTGGAGAAGTTTTTTACGGAGGATGATTAGCTCATGGTCTGATCTAACCAACGAGGGGTGACCATTGGTGTGGAGCATCGATCTTCCATGTTGGTAATGACCAGGTCTAGAATATTGGTACCCCTGGTGGGTCTATGAATTAGTTGCTCTAGGGCATTGGAATTTATGAATTCCAAGAAACGATGAGCAAAGGTGTTGGTACAGGAGTAGTTTTCCCAGTTAATGGCAGGGTAGCCAAAATCGCCCAGTATTAGGGTGTTAGGTTGTATCTTAATATTTTTCAGTATATTTAGAAAGGTGTAGTGAGAATCTTGGGGCATGGTGGGGGATCTGTAGCAAGCTACAATTTGTATTGCAGTCTTACCTAGGGTTAGTTGCACCTGGAGAATTTCAGATGCATTGTGTTGGGCAACCAGCCTGGAGGTATGAGTATCCTTGGTGAATATGGACACTCCTCCACCTTTAGTGTTTCGGTTCTGATTTGGTGGCCAAAAAGTGTGGTATGAGTTGTAACCTGGTATTGCAGGGGTGCTCTCTCGAACTTTGAACCAGGTCTCAGTTACTGCACAGATATCAATGTTCTCCATTTTTAGGAGTGCCTTGAGAGAATGGATCTTGAGTTTTAGACTTCTAGCATTAAGTAGCATTACCTTCAGATTCTGCTTGCTTGTACCAGTTACAGTGGTAGTTTTGTCCTTTGAACTTTGCCTAAAAAAGGCACTATAGGAGTGGCAAGATCCTTAGCCAGTAAACTGAATCCCAGTGGTGAGATGTACAAACCATCTCTTGCAAAGCATCATGGCTTGTCGATCATGTTGTCCCAGGCAGACAGATACTGGATCCCCTTCGAATGACACCAGAAGCTTAGCCAATTACTGAAGTTTTTTCTGCATAAGTAATCAAAAGGAAAAAGTGCAGTACATCTCTTAGGGTGCCAACAACTTACAGCTTTATTATCTGCAGCAATGAGCTTACATTTTCCCCTTCTGAGAGAACCCAGGAATCAGTCAATCAACCATGTTTAAATAATGAAATGAAAACATTTCAACCAACAAAACTATTTTTAGTTAAATAATGATTGCATCTAAAACATTTTAAGTCATTTATATATATATATATATATATATATATATATATATATATATATATATATATATATATATATATATATATATACATATATATATAATTTTTGCAAATTCAATGATTCTTACCATTCAAAGTAATAATTTAACCTCTGTTTTTTGTTCTACTTTTTGTTTATTTTACCAACAGTTTATTTATCTGAGGTATGGTAACCTGCTGTATATGTGCTCAAATAATGTTTTATATTTCAATACCATCTGTGCCTTTAATTCCAGTAAAGTAAGCATCATCTCCACACCTTTATGTAGCATTGTAGTTGCCTAACACTTTCTATGAGAGACTCAGTGCTGTTACTTTAGGCTTCTGTGCAGGAAACTGTTGTAGGAATATGTGTTTTTTTTTTCCTCTTCTTTTTCAGTGCAATGTTCCAGTATCCAAATTTTTAATTCCATTTTGTTTGCCCTAGATATGATATTTAACAGGGTTATGCACAGACAATGATAAACAACTTGTTTTGCATTATAAGTAAAATTACCATATCAGCAACTCAAGTGATCACATACATTTTAATATGTTGACATGTACATCTCCTGCACAGTATAGTCACTTTATGAAGCATTGAGGTAGATGCTTTGGATTTGAAAGTCATGTATACAATAATGCATATTCAGCAAGTTTTGTCTTTTACAACCTTCTTATGTATTATTAACTTCAGTGAAGAATTCTGCATAAAAAGTCAGTAACCTATTACCATTTACCTCAAAACTGTATATAACTAGCTTTACGTAGCAACACAGATATTTATCATCATGTCATTCTGTATGTTCAGACATGTTTTCCTTATGATTGTTTCCTTGGTAAATACTGCCATTATGCAGTTTCTTTTTTTAGTTTTGAAGCAGATGTTATAATAGTCTTTTAATAATAACCTGCATCACTAATATTTCTTGACTTCAACAAAATCATCTTACCTAGTCATATGCTGCTATACTGTATGAGGCAGAGAACTGATTCGATGGGGATGGTGGCTTGTAACATGCAATGTATTGTTCATGGAAACAGGTATCTTGTACGGTTTATTAAAAGGAAGTACTGCAATATATCCTGATAAAGTATAATCTATTGAATTAATACTTAATTCCTGAACTGCAACAGAAAAATTAAGTCCCAGGAAATTCTGATTCTCTTGTTCCAGAAACTGCCAAATTTCTCCTTGCTTGCACTGGAAAAGTAAAAAAAGAGTTTTCAGTGATCACTACATACTCTTAACTTACCTCTTAACTACAATATTAACATTTTCTGCTCCAACAAATTTTTCCATTCACTTCATTTCTTTGAATTTCTAATAGCTAAGTACAACATCTATTATCTGTTGGACAAAACCACTAATGCACCTCTTTAATAGGTTAATGTTCAACATCTATTACATAGTTTCCTTTATTTCTCATGAATGTAATTAATTACCAAATGTATGTATGATCTGTAATGTAGTTACTTAATGTCTGTTTTTGTACATTATTGAATATCTGTATAAAATGTTTCTCATATGCAGGAGCTTTTATCCTGGGGCCTCCACTGAAAAGGTTTTTTTAACCAACCCTTGTGGGACAATCTCCGTATACATAAAGCAAAATAAAGTAAAATAAATAAATAAATAAATGAAATAGTAGAAAAGAAAAAAAAATATCATATTCATGCATTATAACTTGCGTATATTTGTTCTTTCTTTTTAAAATTTGTTCACTCCTACATTGCATAAATTCCTGAATTCCTGCTTTCCCCTTAAACCCCACTCTTCTTCCTCCTCGTGATAATTATTTTTCCTGTATTGTCCCCACATATTACATTTATTTCTACTTAACTTATGCTCACTTCTACTTCTTTTATCTCCTTTAAAACATTCAGTATTTCAGCTACAGTTGTAAACTATACCCGGTAGGGAAGGAAGTCTCTAACCATCAGTCCAAATTGCTGTTGGGCCTCATCCCACAGTATTACCTTTTCCTCTCTAGCTATTTGCTCTCACTGCCTTAGTTCCTTTGCTAGTTTTCTGCAGTAATTTCTAATCCTTTCTTGTTCGTATTTGCAGACATCCCTATTTGCAAAATATAATATTCTATACAGTTGTTATTCTCCTTAAGGATCTGCACCCAAAATCCTACTCTCCATTTATTTCTCAAACTTCCTTCTGTTTAACTACCATCCCTTTCCACTTAATCAGGTGTTATGCAGTTTGAATTACAAAGACAATGACTGAAATGTTCATGGTCATACAAAAATAGTAAGATTTCACCTTTTGCATGAAGGTTTCATTAGCTGGTCTCCCAAAAGCAAGTTACTGAAGTTTTTTTTGCAAGTAGGCCTTTAGAGCCTTTTTGAATTCTCATATAGTCAAGAATTATTTTGCTTCAGTAGGCAGGTGGTTGCAGATGATGGGATCATTCCTTGAGAAGGTGCTTTCACCTATTACAGTTTAGAAGGTTGGACTGATCTAGGTGATACCATCTTCTCAGACATGTCTAATTTGGCTCCCTAATGGATAGTTTGCCCCTCAATGGTAGACAGCAACTTAATTTAAAGACTTTGATAAGGAGAGAGCTAAGAAGGAGAGAGACATGATTGGGAATAGGAAACCATTTACATTTTTGTAAGTCACAGCAGTGATGCAAATGCTGATCTGCTGTGGGTGCAAACTTGCACATTTTATTTTCAAGAGTTTAAAGTCTGCATGTGTTGCATGAGGAGTGGAAATGCAGGATTGGGAGGACATATTCCAGTTTGGGATTCAGATAATTTCTAACAATAGCAATCCTGGCACAGCATAGTGTGAGTTTAAGTTGGGGTAGCACTTTATGGGTGATTATATGTCTCTATGAGTGTTAAGGTATAGGTGTGGGTCAAGGGTTAGTTCTAGATATTTGGTTTGGTTATACTGATATGGGATTATCAGTACTGTTGTTCAGAATGATTTTATTTAGGGATGGTAATTTACGGAGGTTTATCAATAGGTTTTCAGTAAGCCAATCATATAAGAGAGAGAAATGCTTTCTAGCATTTTCTGAAGATGGTTTGCCACCTTATAACTTTCTGTGAGCAGGAAGTTATCTGTGGACATGAATACATTAAGACTGGAGGGTTGTACTATAGGGAAATTTATGAACAGAGAAAAGAGAAGGTAGCCCAGTACTAATCCTAGAGCTACTCCAGTATTAAGTGTGTATAGACTACAGTTATATACTGCTTTCAAAACGAAACCTTTTGGAAAGATGACAGTTGTTATCCTTTCTAAAAGATGTGCAGTTTTTTTTGGCATAAGCACTGAACAAAGGTTTTACTACATTATATACGCAACTCTTCATCTTGGAAAGAATGGAACAACCTGGGACCCTTAACCAAGGGACTTGTGCCCCTGGACAAGGTAGAAAATACTGGACGTGCTTGATATTTTGCATATAGTTACATACCTACCTACCTATTGGTTAGAAAACAGCTTTTCAAGTTTTTTATTAAGTGAAACAATCCTTGATTGGATTCTTGAAGACTGAACTATGATAGCTTTCCACATTCTTTTATTTCTTTTGCAGTAACATATTTGCTGACATAATCAAATTTTTCCATAAAAAAACAAGTTGTCTTATTTGTCCACTGGCATAAAAATATAATTTCCTGTAGCTTTTTACTGTGTGAAGTACAATAATCCTCATTTTGACAAATTAAAAGTTTGTGTTTGTTTTTCTGACTTTATCTAAGTTTACTTTCAATAATTTCACCTGTACATGCTCTAACAAAACAACACATGCATTTAGTTTAGGTTGCATAAACCTTCTTCTCTTATCAAATGGCGGAGTTTGTAGTGGAACTAGCACATCTTAACCTTTTTATATGATTTCTGAATCCTTTTCAGAATTTGTGGTCCTTTTCATAAAAATTCTAATCAAACTGTTAAATGCTCGAAGTTCATCCTTTGCTTTCACTATCCATGGCTTTTAAAAAACAGTGTTTAGCGAGCATGGGAAAAATAAATAAATACAACAGAATTAATGCAGTTAACTGCAACAATTACAAGGATGCAGATGTGTGTGTGTGTGTGTGTGTGTGTATGTGTGTGTGTGTGTGTGTGTGTGTGTGTGTGTGTGTGTGTGTGTTTGTGTATTCTGTGTTCATCTGAGTTTCTATGTTTGTGGGAGAGATTCTCTCTGCCTCTGTTTGCAGATGTTTTGTGTAACTAACTGTGTGGTGTGTGCATGTATGTGTGTGGCCCACAGACAGACACCCATGTGAGCTGAAACCTAGCATACTGCTTAAATCAAGATAAATAGTATAGAGTAACTACCTTTTACCTGCAAACTTTTTCCACTAAAATAAGACATTTATGAGACTTCTGAAGGAGAACAAGCACCCCTTTTTATCAGTGTAATGACCATCTTTAAGAAAGACATTAACTGTGTGATAATACATAAAAATCAAGTGAGAATAAAATGTTCATCTTAGGAAGGATGCAGTGTGTATTCAGACATTAAAAAAGATTGTGCAAAATAGAAATGATGCCATTTACTTGCATGCAAGGAAACTATCTATATTTTACGAAGTCACACAATATTTGTGATGTGTCAGAAATATACCAGCTATCATAATACAAATTATGTTTTACCATTTTATCTTACATTTTTCTATTTGCATAGAAAGTACCTTAAAAGAAATACTTCTATAGTGGGTTAAATGCATTTGTATGATTATGTTGTTTGGGTGAAACAGTTTGTTATATTTTATTAAATTATTCAGTTATTTATTTTGCTGAGTTATTCATTTTACTTATGAAAAGGATGTGAGGCAACTGTGGCAAGGAATTCAGGTCATAGCGGATTACAAGCCCACTTCTCAGTGTGAGGACAACAATGAATTCCTGAACAAGCTCAAAATATATTTTAGCAGGTTTGAAGAAGGAAACAGTATGAAACCAATGAAAGCTCCAAGAAGCTAGAATGAAGAAGTGCTTAGCCTAAATCCAACTGATGTCCATAGAATCCTAAGGAGGATAAATCCGAGAAAGCATCTGGTCCTGATATCATTCTGGGAAGGGCCCTAAGAGACTAGCTGGAAAACTGACAAATGTACTAACAGATGTATTCAAAACCTTTTTGAAACAGGCAATTGATCCCAGGTGCTTCAAGAACACCACCATAATACCTTTGCCTAAGAGGACTCCACTAAAGGACCTCGATGACCACTGCCCTGTAGCTCTTGCATCCATAGTAATGAAGTGCCTAGAAAAGCTGGTCAAGGAACACTTAACATTCACACTTCCATCATCCTTGGACACACTCCAATTTGCATAGAAAACAAATCATTCCATGGTAGATGCTATTTCACTGGCACTCCATCTACCGGTAGACCATCTGGAAAATAACAACTATATGTGCATGTTATTCATTGATTTCAGTTCTGCATTCAACATAGTCATACATCAGCAACTGATAGAGAAGCTAACTCAACTAGGTGTCAACACTCCAGTGCTGAATTGGATTCTAGACTTCCTTACTGAAAGGCCACAAACAGTATGTGCAGGAACAAACACCTCAAATAGTATCACCTTGAGCACTGGTGTACCTCCAGGCTATATCCTCTCTCTCTGCATTTCACTCTGCTAATGTACAAATGCACTAAGTACAGCTCCAATCATATAATCAACTTTGCAGATGATGCCACATTTGTTCATCTCATCAGCAATAAGGAGGAAACAGCCTATAGACAGGAGGTGAGACAACTGATAACTTGGTGTGGTAACAACAATCTGGCACTCGGTGTGAATAAGACCAAGGAGGTAATCGTGGATATCAGAAGAAACCATAAGAAACATTCCCCACTCACAGTCAATGGGGAAACAGTGGAGAGGGTAAAATGTACCAAGTTTATTGGGGTGCACATTTCGGAAGTCTTGTTTTGGTCTGTGAAAACAAGCCATTGTCAAGAAAGTACAGTAACGCCTACACTTTCTGTGAAAGTTGAGAAGACCAAATTTACCTGCCCCTGTTCTCATAACCTTCTACAGGGGCACAGTCGAGAGCAACCTGACAAACAGTTTTACAGCTTGGTATGGCAACTGCTCTACCACAGACAGCAAGTCCCTCCAAAAAGTGGTGAAAGCAGCAGAAAAGATTACCAGGACCACACTACTATACCAGTCTCATTGTCACAACAGAGCCAGGAAAAGTCATGCACTGTACTCTTACTACATATGGACTGTTGCTGAACTTAACATCATGAAGGCATTAACGAAGCAAACATTGCAAAACGGGCAGATTTAGCAGAAGCTTCTTTCCCCTGTCCATCAGGCTACTGAACTCCAATAGCAACTTACATATCACATCAGGTTTAAGTTTTACTGTTTCCTTTCTCCCCATTGGTAATAGGGTTGTCACCTTTTCAAATGCCCAAAGTGGGACAGTTGTGGTACAAACATCAGATTTTGCAGGCCAAAACATACCCGCGGCCAGTACAAAGGACATAACTTCACTTTTTTGCCTAAATAAAAGCTTATTCTTGTAGCTTTTTAGCTGCTTATTCTGTTTCTGATAACATTCAAGTGTTTCAGTTATAGAATAACTGTTTTATGCAACTGTTACATAAAAATAGGAAATAATTTTGCCCTAAAATCTCAGGACATTGGCCATTTTTACAATTTTTTTGCAGGACACAACTGCCGAAAGAGGGACTGTCCCTCGCAAAGTGGGACAGGTGGTAACACTAATTGGTAAGTGACCATTAGATCATTAAAGTATGATATGAATTACCTTTATAGAATCACACCTGACAGTTAATAACCTATTTCATTTTTTTTAAATACTCTTCTCCATTTTGTGCAAGCACAACTGAATTATACTTTGCATAATTTCATGACATCTTTAATCAGGAGATGTACCTGGTTTCAGCACTGAATCCAGTGAATTAGTTTCATAGTTTCATAGTTTCATAGTATAGTACTAGGCTATCTGCCCTGGGGCATTTGTAAGCCTAGCCATAGTGATGTGGCTTTTGCCACCCCATGAAATGGTACAAAAATGTACAGAATAAATCTAGAATACTGTGCCTCTGTCTAGTAGTGACACAATGAAGGTCCCCTTATATAATAGAATTAGTTTACTGTGCCCCTGTCTAGCAGTGACACAGATGTGACCCTTGGGGTAAACTTTCGATCTCCCATCCACTCATCAAGATTTCTCTTGAAGAGAGTCAGTGAGGGGCTCTGCCTAATACGAACTGGGATCCTGTTCCAAAGCATGGGAAGCCTCTGGGTTATGAATCTATCCCTTCAGCATGTCCTATTCATACTTGTGCCGAGGTTTAAGTCTTTAGCTCTCGTGGTCCTGATGGATTTGGATTTTTTGAGGTGGAGCATGTCCATCAGATCCTGATTGGACATGGCCTTGTACGTCAGGCAGAGATCACCTCTGAGCAGGCGGTATGCTACTGAATAGAGCTGAAGTTTCTTTAGTCTGGCAGAATAAGACATATGCTGGAGACCCTTGATCCTTTTGGTGAGGTACTTTTGTGGTCTCTCCAGCTGTTGCAAGTGCCGGGTGAGGTACATACCAAATGGGGCATTGTACTCAATCATGGGTCTGATGAGGGAGGAATATAGGGGTACAATGACATCCTTGGATCTGGAAGTGAATCCCTTCATGATGAAGTGTGCAAGGTAGAATGTTTTTCTAACCACTTTGGCAACGTGGGTGTCAAATGAGAGGTCGCTGTCTACTTGGTTCCCTAGGTCTCTGATTACTTTTTCCATACTCAGTGGGTTGCTGTCTATGTGATAATTTGTGGGTACTTTGTTTTTTTCAAAAGGGATGACTATACATTTTTTGGCATTTAGTTTAAGGCCGTGACTACGGCACCAGTTGTCCATTTCAGTGAGGCCTTTTTGTAGGATGTGTGTGTCTGCTGGTGTATCGACTATGGCGCCTAGTTTGCAGTCATCTGCAAACTTTGTCAGCCACAGCCCTCCCATGTTTGCTTTAACATCTGAGAAATAAATGCCGAACAAGAGGGGTCCCAGGACAGATCCCTGTGGGACACCACTTGTGACTGGCTTTGAGTCTGACATTGCTCCAGCGATTTTAACTTTATGGGTTCTGTCCTTTAGCCAGTTTGCAACCCATCTAGTGACATAAGGGATTACTTTTAAGCTGTTTAGCTTATCTATGATTCCTGAGTGGGGTATTGTGTCGAAGGCCTTAGCCAAGTCCAGGTATGCTGTATGGACTGCTTTGCCCTCATCAATGACTCTAGTGACTGTTTCGAAAAAGTCAACCAGGTTTAAAAGGCAGGATCTGCCCTTTACAAAGCCGAACTGGGTGGGGTCAAGTGTCTGTAGGTCCCCTATGTCTCTGTTTATGAGTTCCATAATGATTCTTTCCATAGCTTTGCAGACCAGGCTAGTTAAGCTTATGGGGCGGTAGTTTCCAGGGTCTGTAGAGGCACCCCCCTTGTGGAGTGGGACCACTGTTGCTGTACGCCAGTGTTCAGGTACATATCCCGAAGTAAGGCTAAGGTTAAATAGCATTTTTATGTGTGGGTTTAGCTCCTCTTGAGTTCACGTAACACGCACCCGGGATACCGCCAGGTCCCATTGATGCTGTGTTTTTGCTTTGTTTAGGTGGTTCTCACTTGGACATCTGAGATGACAGGGAGATTCAGCTGGGATAAGTATTTCTTCTTTTGGGGGTGAAGGAGGCGAGAAAGTTGCACTGAACCTGTCAGCCAGAATGTTAGCAATATCTGTGGGTTCAGTGTATTTTTTGTTGTTGTGAACCAACTCTGAGCATATCTGAGGGTTTCCGCCCAGGTTTCTAACATAGCTGAAGAAGGCTTTGTGGTTATCTTTAGTGTCCTTAGTGATTTTTCTCTCAAAGTTTGCCTTGGATGTTTTTATGAGAGAACATAGTTTTCTGCTAATGTTGATCAGAGATGTCTTCCCTTCATGGGATTTCGCTCTGACGTGCAGTAGCTTCCTTCTTTGTTATACAATTTGTTTATGGCTGAGGTCCACCAGACAGGATGCTTACATTTGGTGGAGAGGGACTTGGATTTGTTTGGGATTGCATGATCCATGCATTCTTGGAGATGTCCATAGAAAGCATTTGTGAAGGAATCGGCATTGTGGGATGTGGTATCCACTGGCACAGTGGGCTTAAAGGATACCATCTCAGTCTTAAGAAGAGTGAAGTCTGCTTTTGAGAAGTTTTTCACTGTGGTCTTTTGTGCTGGGGGTGGAGGTGGGATATGTATATCCAGGGTGATTAGTTTGTGGTCAGATCTCACTAGTGAGGGGTATAGTTCTGGTGTGGAGCATTTTGTCCCCATGTTTGTGATGATCAGGTCTAGTATATTATCT
The DNA here is from genome assembly GCF_019279795.1 of Protopterus annectens. Taxonomy (NCBI): domain Eukaryota; kingdom Metazoa; phylum Chordata; order Ceratodontiformes; family Protopteridae; genus Protopterus; species Protopterus annectens. Next base: position 1,027,683,479 of record NC_056727.1, on the reverse strand, counting down.
CCTCTAGTGGGAGAGGTGACTAGTTGTTCCAGTGCATTTGAATTTATGAATTCCAGGAACCTTTGGGCTAGGGTATTAGGGCTAGAATAATGTACCCAATCTATGTTTGGGTAGTTGAAGTCTCCCAGTATGATGGTATTTTGTGATACATTCATATCCTCCAATGTCTTCAGGAAAGCTGAGTGGGGTTCTTGAGATTGGGAGGGTGGTCTGTAACATGCTACCAGTTGTATAGCAGTTTTGCCTATGGTTAGTTGCACTTGTATGGTCACTGATGCTTCATGTGTTGCTACTAACCTGGAGGTGTGGGTGTCCTTTATGAATATGGACACTCCCCCTCCCTTTGTGGTTCGGCCCGGGTTTTGGGGCCAAAAAGCATGATACGAGGTATAGCCTAGTAGTGCTGGGATGCTCTCAGGAGCCTTGAACCAGGTTTCAGTTACTGCACAGACGTCGATGTTCTCCATGCTGAGGAGTGCATCAAGTGCCTGCATCTTGAGATTTAGACTTCTGGCGTTGAGCAGCATTACCCTTATTTTTTTCCATTTTTGTTTTCTAAGGAGGTGGGTTTGTCTTTGAGCCTTGCCTAAAAAGGCACTATGGGGTGGCAAGAGCCTTAGCCAATATCCGGAAGCCCAGTGGTGACAGGTGTAAGCCATCCCTTGAAGCAGCGTGGCTTGTCCAACATATCATCCCAGGCAGACAGACATTGATCCCCTTAGAATGACACCAGTACTTGAGCCAATTGTTAAAGCTGATCATCTTGTCTTTGTATTGTGGTATCATTCTTGGTGAGGGCAAGATGCTGCTCAGGGTCAGGGTCATACCAGCCTGGGCTACATAATCGGAGAGCTCCTCTATGTCTCTTTTCATGTAGTCCAGGGAGGTACGTCTCAGGTCATTCACACCAGCATGGACAATGACGGAGTCATATTTGTACTTGCTTTGGAGTGACCTGAGTGTGTGTGTTATGTGGCGGATCCTAGCTCCCGATAGAAAGCTCACAGTCACCTTCTCCTTGTTCAGCCTGGTCAGTGGGACATCAATGTGTCTGACTATGGAGTCACCTATTACTAGTGTGTCAGGCAAGGTGTTTGGCCTTAAGGGCTGCGATTGGTCGACACACTGATTTATTGAAGTATGTGTTGCATGTGTTTTGTTTTGAGGTGGTGGATTTATGGATGTCTGCTTTGGGAGCCTCTGTTGTTTTGGTAAGTTTTTTATTAGAGCCTCTGAGTATGTCTTTGTGTTTTTATGTGTTTGGTTTGCAGTTGTGGTAGGTCTATGTGGGACTGGGATTGTTGTGTGTGTGGTTGCCATCTCCTCCTGTCTGGTCATGCCAGCCCTGGGTTGAGAGAGTTCAGCCTCCAGTTTGGCTATATAGTTGCATCTCTCACATGTATTTGTGTTTGTTGGGAGGAGGAGAGGGTTGTCTGTGTACATGAGACAATTGTAGCATTGTCTCAAGATGCCCAGATTGACCAGCTGAACTGGAGACGACGCCAGTAATCTACCACTCGACATGCTAGAACAGTATAAGGGAGTGGTATACCTTTAAGGGAAGTGGGTATTCACAGGGGTGGTAAGTAGATGTAGTGCTTTACTTAGTGCGAGAGTGCTTACTTAGTAGAGAAGTATTGAGAATAAGTGCTAGGCTTATAATACAGTGAGTAGTCTGGTTATACTAAGAGTAGAGCTTCCTTAAGGGAAAATTTGAAGAGCAGACTGTTTAACCTTGTTTAACCGGTGCTGCGCTATGCGCACGACCACTCAAAGCCGTGCAAATGCGGATTTTAAACAGTGAACTATAAAAGAGCTAGAAATGGTCCCAAACAACCAATTACTACAGCTTCTTGTGCTGAGGTCACTTCCCCCAAGGACAGGTAGGCTGCTCAAGGCTCCCCACTCCCACTGGTGAGCAAAGAAACTTCCTTCTATCCAAGTAAGGTAATGGACAACACAGGAACTACACCACAGCCCAGAATACAGCAATGCCTGTAAACTGGTCTAAACTAGTCAAGGAAGGTGGGAAAACAAGGATTATTTTTTGGGTTTTTTTTGTTTTTTTGGTAGAAACACACAGAAAATGCAGAGACAGTGATAAATTAGTTACACAGGCTAGCACACTTTAGTGGGCAGCCTCCACAGTTAAATTAAACAAACAAATAAGCAAACTTTCAATCAAATTCGACTAAAATGTAACTTTAAGTGCAGATTTTAAAATAATGCAGCAATCAGTTAAAAAAACAGTTCAGGCTAGTTCAAGGTAAGCTACAGAAGCTATTTCAAGTGAAAAAAGCAAAGATACTTAAATCCAGAAGGTAGTCGCTTTTTTGAGTTCCTTGCTGCTAGGACCACTCTGTAAACCCACGTGGAGCTTGTCTGAGCAGTATAGCCAGAAAAAAACACCCAGAGGCGGATTTTAAACAGTGAACTACAAAAGAGCTAGAAATGGTCCCAAACAACCAATTACTACAGCTTCTTGTGCTGAGGTCACTTCCCCCAAGGACAGGTAGGCTGCTCAAGGCTCCCCACTCCCACTGGTGAGCAAAGAAACTTCCTTCTATCCAAGTAAGAGGAGCTATTTACACAGCATGTACTCAGAAAGTATATAATGAATGCCCATATGACTGGACATGTTCTTCTGAATGGTTCATGTTCAATTTTTTTTTACATTCAGTTGTAATTGCTATTCCCTTGGCTTTTCTTCATCTTTTTTGATTTTTCTACTATGTCTTCTAAGTAAATACCATTTCCAACACCTTGGATTCATTCTGTCAGATTCATATCACATGCTGTGTGCTACAAGTCTTATACCACATGCCTGGGCTTACTGCATCCAAACAATCCCATGTTTTTTCTCATCTATAACCAGTTTCTGTGGAAATGCTGTCAATTGTATATTTGTAATTTCCATATGACAGAGGTCCTTATCAAATGGTGCCTCTAAACCTAAACTGTGCTCAAACTGCTATGCCATGGTATTCCAGAATGGTTTGTTATTGGATTGTTTGGAGGTATTTCCTCTTATATGTTGCAGAGTAAAATAAGTGAAATAGGCCTAGTATATAGGAGTTACAGCTGACAGTGTTGTGTAAGAGAACAAAACAATGTGGTCTGGCAGTTTGGGCAGAGGATTAAGGCTATGGCCTTTTAACAAGCTGTTCCTGTAGGACCAGGATTGGATTACTTCAGTCTTTATTTGCCCATTGTGTGACCTTGAGCAAGGCACTTAACCAGACAATACTTTGGAGCAATTTGGGAATTTGGGCTAGACTCCTTAATGGTCTCCTGGACTGCATGCCTAGTAACTGCCTATGAACAAGAAAATAAATTGTAGACAAGAAGCTCATTATGACATAAAAACTAAATTGTATATGTTAGCTTGTTTTCAGATATTGCACTTTACAGGTCTTAAACACATATGATAGCTACAATATTCAGTTACATATTTCTTCAGCTAGGCCATAGCTTCTTTGTTAATGGTAGCTGTAACATGGTAGAGTCAGCAGTCTAATGTATTAAATATAGTAAGGTTCTAAGACCATATGTAGCAAATAACTAGATGAATGTTGATTAGATGAGGAACAGAAAATGGAAACATTCAAAGAGCAGCACAAACTTAAAATCATTTTGTAAGTAGCCAGTACCATGACATAGATGGATAAGGCCCCAACTAGGGTTAAGTGATCCAGGTTTGATTAGCAACTTGAAAGCCCGAGGCACTGGCAAAAATAAATGCACATGTCCATCCTGGCAGGCAGGGGGTGGTAGGGTACTCATCCAACTGTTCCCTGCAGGGAGGCATGCTCCATAGAGGGAAGCAGGCCTCTGATGTAAGAAAAAAATTCAGAATGGGAAAGGAGTAAAAAGGGTTAGGTCATAAATGGAAGCAGTCAATGGCATGACTCCCCACTTCCTCCTGAATACCCTTAAGTTGTGTGGTGGTCACTATCGTTAGAATGGAGATAGTCCAGGAGCACTAGGAGACGCTGATAAAGTCAGTGATTGACATGAGAATTAAGTAGAAGGAGAGCAATAAAACACATTTTGTAAGAAAAGTATCATATAGAAAAACAAATTAATAGGAAACAGTTTCCTTATTAGAATGATTTAATTCATCATGAGCTCTGAGCTTACAACAGGTGAAGTCCACTAGAGATTTAACTATTTATTGTACATTTATGATTGCACTTATTGGGTTAGAAAGAAACACTCTTAGCTATATGTAAACCAACTCCAAATGAGTATCTGTGTAGCTGAGTATATTTCCACTGTTACAAGTTTTTAATTCAGATGCATCAACTCTGCCCTTATTGTGGTGAAAAGTTATTTTTTTACCAATTATTTACAGATTTCCAAAGACTTGTACAAAGCAAACAAGCTGCATACAAGATGAGGAATGGCACACTTGTAGATGGATGTCATCTTGGAAGAATTATACCTCAAGTTTTTTCTCTACAGACATTACATTTCATAGGCAGACATCTATATATAGGATCCCAGGAAACAAGTAAATATTTCTGCACCTTGGCACATATAGTCTAGCTTTTCCTTTATGTGAGAGCTGGATGATTAGCTTGGAACTCTAATTATAAAGCTAAATATTACCTACCATGGTTAAATGCAACAGGTATGCACACAATACCTGTTACAGCACAGCAGAGAATAGTCAGCCAGATAAAAGCCACAAAAAGAACTAACACTAACTTAAATTCTGTTAAAAGGCAATTAAAAACAGTCAGATGACCTAGGACTTTAATATGTTACAGAACTTCAACGTGTTTTAATTGTAAAACAGGATTTAAAGAGCAAGTTTTATTTAATCCAGGTTAGGTGGTTGTGTTTTACCTCAATTGCCATTGTAATTCAGATAGGTTCAAATGTACATCAACAATTCTACCCTGAGAATCATTCTTGACTTAATTAATCACTAAAAAAAACAAATGTATGGGTTTTAAACAACATAATGTGTTTATATAAAGCATTGGTGGTCTTATTCTTTCTAATATCTAAAATGTATTCATATATGCGCTCTTTAAACTTCCTTGAAGTTTTACCCACATTATAAGCTGACAAAACAAGCACTGAGCCAAATAGATGACATTTTACTTTCAGAGCTGTAATAATGTCCATTGATAGAATAAATATGCCCCCGAATGCTGAAGCTACTCCCACTAATAATATGTGTGCATCATGAACAGAACCCGCATTTACTAGTGCCATGTTTATCAGGCAACACCTTTTTCTTCCGAGTATTTTCCAATAAACATTTTAACGAATAATCCCTTCTGTAAGTAAAAAAGGGTTTCTCCCCAATTCTTCCAACCAACACTGGATCTAAAAGAAATAAATTCCAGTTTTTCTTAATACATTCTGCTATGGCACTACTGTCCAAAGAATATGTAGAAATAAAAAGAGATCCTATATCTGTTATGACTTACTGATGAATCACTTTGTCTATGGTGTGCAGGGTCCTTGGTTCGAGTCTTGCAGGAGCTGTTTATTTATTTAGGGTTGGGAGGGTGGCTTAATGGTTAAGGTGTTTGCCTTACAAACACAAGGTGCAGGGTTTGAGTCTCATAAGGGATAATTGGCTAGGCTTAAAATGGCTCGCAAGGACAGTTAGCTTAGTACTAAACTATGAACCTATTAACTCCATTCTACTTACTTGTGTTGATGTAACATTGCCAGTGTCTTGATTCAAAGTAGGAGAATATATTCCTTGCATTCTTTTTGTCAGCACCTTATCCCTTATTTCATTTAGGAAATCAGTGGGATAACCCCTAGTATCAAACAGCCATTAACTTATCTCATTCAACATGAAATGTATCCAAATCAGAAATCATCCTGGCCAAGCGCAGCAAGTGGCCCTTGACCAGGAGCAGATGTCTATATGTAGGATCCCAGGAAACAAGTAAGTGTTTATGCACCTTGGCACATATAGTCTAGCTTTTCCTTTATGTGAGAGCTGGATGATTAGCTTGAAACTCTAATTATAAAGCTGGTTATTACCCCCATGTTTAAACTTACCAGGTGGCTGCTTCTGGTAAAATAGGAACTGGCTGTTTATTCAAAGTGCATCAACTCCCATACAGTTTCTATTTTCTAGTACTGAAACAGAGAACAGAGTATCACAGATGTGATTACCAAGGTAAATAAGACATTATTTAATGCTAATTTATGTCTGATTTCAAAGTATTAGCAATAGCTTATAGTCACTCAGGTGTGGAATTACTTTTCACAAGGAAATACTTAATTTCTACCTTTATCTTGTATTACTCAGATATTTTAAATGCCCTTCTCATGGATAATCAATTAGTTTAGTAATTTATCAAGTACATTAGCAAACAACAAAACTACTTTTATAAATCCTAAAAGACTGAAGCGATTTGCCTACTCTGTCTCTGACAACCACAAATGTTTTAAAATCTAAAATAAACAAATGGTACAAAACATGGCTGCCAAACACTGTGTTTATATCTTTGAAATATAATGATATAGCTGATGCAGCTTCATCAATCTGAATATATAATTTATATAAGCTAGACCATGTGCAAAACATTTTTTTGTTTTTTACTCACCAACGAGACATAACATTGTGTCAGCATGTACAATATACCTGTAAAAATGATGAAATATATCTGATTCAAGAGTTTGTTTGCTAGGATGTATAGAAGGATAACTTTCAGTAGAAAAGGGGTCAAGCTGAACTTTCAGAAGTCCTTTCACTTCCATGTAATTTGGGAGATAACTGTAAGCTTTAAGTATGATTTATTTCTCACTGTAAATATATTAGCTGAAAATTCTGAAATGGTACACTCTGCTATAGTCATGCATGTCACTTAGGAAAAAGGCTTAAAGGAATTTACCTCTTATTTTCGGTGATGAGAAAAACTGAAGCAATTAGAAAGAAGTTCAGGAATTCTTGTGTGCTCAGAAATAATTTATTTTCAACTTACTATATATTCTTCTTAAGGGCAATAAATTATGTAGACTCTGCAGACACTTTTATCACTGACATGAAAAATCAAACCAAAGTCTATGAATTTTGTAATTTTGTAAGACATATGATTCATTAATAACCCCAGTAAATTTTGACACTCCATATCTTCTCTACTTAACCCTGGAAGAAATGGAGAGCACACCCTATCACCCCTCCATTAAAAATAGCTGAAAACTTTAACAAGCACTTCATAAAATCAATTTCAGACCGACTAACACACCTAATGCTGGACCCCACCCCCACCCTTCAACCTACTCAGACACCGACCCCAGGCCATCAACTACTTCTAACCCTGTCATTACTAACCCCCAAACTGAACATAATGTCATAGAAACCCCATTCTCATTTCAGCCCATACCCACTGACACCATTAAAAAACTGCTACAAAAACAAAAACCCTGCTCTACTTCAGCTGACAATCTCCCCTCAAACTACCTCAAACTGGCTGCTAACTCGGTTGCCTACCCAATCAGTATCCTTATAAACAGGTCTTTATCTGAAGCAGAAGTACCTACCATATGGAAACAATCTCACATCGCCTCCACCCACAAAGGAGGCAACTCTTTTGATCCATCCAATTTCCGTCCTATATCCATCTTGTTACCCATATCCAAAGTTCTCGAGAGAGAGAGAGAGAGGTATCCATCAGCAGGTAATGCAATATCTATTGCAAACCAATATTTTAACCAAAACCCAACATGGCTTCTGATCTAGCCACAGCACAGCTACAGCCCTATTATGTTTTACAGACACCATGAACAAGGTCAGAGATGCAGGATGCTATACAGTCTCAGTATTTCTTGATCTCTCCAAGGCCTTTGACACAGTGTCTCACCCCTTACTTTTGAACACACTGTCTAACAAAGGCTTTTCACATAACACAGTAAAGTGGTTTCAGTTACCTCAAATATCATAAACAAGCAATGAAATGGTCCAACAAACACTTACCCTTTCTCCACAACCCTACTGGAGTCCCCCAATGCTCCATCCTAGGACCCCTACTCTTCAACATTTTCACAAACAACTTTTACACTGCCTCTCACCCTGGGATCTTTATTTAATATGCTGATGATTCCACCATAATCTGCACTGCTCAATCACTACCAGAACTACTCTCAAAAGCTCAACAGTCCTTTACAGCACTAGAATCCTGGCTAAGAAATACCCAACTCTTTCTTAATCCAAAGAAGACAAAAACTAGTACTCTTTCATCGCAAAAACACCTCCGTTGTCACTGATCATTTCAACATCCTTGCATCTGACAAAACTGCCATAGAAATAGTGCAGGAAACCAAACTTCTAGGTGTTATCATTGACAATAAACATTCATTGACCCCCAAATACAGCAAAATATAAAGAAAACTTATTAAAAACTGGGACTCATACAGAAACAAACATATCTTTACTGCAGCAACCAATACTACTCTTGCAAAAACATTTTTACTTCCCTCTCTTCTTTATGGTGCCCCTATCTTAACTAACTTACAAATTTCTGCCCTAAGCAAGTTGGAAAAGTGCTACAACAATGTTGCAAAGTTTTACCACAAACTCTAAATATCACACACACCATTGTAAACCACTCCTAGAATTAAACTGACTTGAACTACCCAACCAACTTGCCTTTAAGCTATCCACCTTGCACAATCTTATTTTCAAGCCTAATGGCACTAGCCAATCTAGTCACACCTTTCACACCAAATCAATCTTTATAATCAGAAGACAAAAATCCCACAAGAAAACCAGGTCACTCTCTGTCTCTATACACTGGAATTCACTACCTCTAGCTACCACGTCTATGCCTGGCCTAACCCATTTTAAAGCCTCTTTAAAAAAATCATCTCAAAAATACATGGCTCTGCTCCTGCATAAAGCTTGCCCAATGCTCAGGTCTTCCTCTTCTGAAACATTTCAATCATTCACAGATTGCAAGATCCTAAAGCTCTTCTAACTCCTTCTCTGCTTCTATACGATATCCTTAAACTACTGCCCAGGCTGTATTGCTTCTATTCTTAACTCTCTCTCACTATATGTCTGCATCGGGTCTATATTACATCATCGCATGTTTAAAAAAGTGAACGATGATTAATCAACCCCACGTAAGCGAAAGCTTACAATGTCAAAACCTCAGAACAGCGATTTTTTTCCCTTGGAAAAAAAAATTGCTGTTACAAAAAAAATAAATAAATAAATAATAATAAAAACCGTTAAAACATTACATAAAATGGGGGGTTTACCCCCAACACCCCCTCAATGTGGGGGGCTGTGCCCCCTACAGCCCCCCTACTTAAATATACCAAATCCGAGATCACACTACAGTGCTGAAAATGGCAAAGTAATGGAAGCGGCCAAGCAAATTCTTTCCCAGGGAAAGAATTTGCTTAAAATCCACTTCACTATTTTCCTTTTTGCTCTTTTACATTCGATCAAGACGCATTCGACAGAATGCGTCTGCAATCACATAATAGGAACCCTCTGCATCACTAACTTTCTGGCTGCTATTTTCTTAACTGAAACTAACATTCTATTTTGCATGTACTACGACAGAATTGTCTAGATGTGTAGTAATAAATTACAACATCTTGAAGTAGTTTGTTCTTTCACCTTACTTTTTGTATAGTACTTCTAATGTAATCTTTATTGTATTGGATTATACCGTATTTGTATTGTACTGTATGTGGAACTTTTCTCTCCAGGCGTCTGCTGAAAATGGGTTCTGTAGACCCAGTCAGACTACCCTGGTAAACAAATGTCAAATAAAATAAAATAATAAATAAATAAATAAATAAAATATATGGGATAGTCTACTGTTCAAGACATGATGAAAGCCTGTTAAGAGAAACAGACTACACCATATTGGATCCTGTGAGTATGTGCACAGCAAGTGAAATTACTTTTAGACATTTAAAAGTATAATCTAATATAATACAATGTTAACTGTTACTAAATCAGCAAGGTAAAATGAACAATAAAGTGAGAACTGTTTTGCATTTGCAATGGATATGAAAAGGACAGCCATAAAGTGCCTTTGATAAAAAACAGTCCCCCGGATTCTGCAAGCCTTGCACAGCATGCAGGATTAGTGCAGGAGCTCCAGCAGGCAATATGTCTGTTGTGCGATCCAGGAATAACCTGTAGGGATGTGCACGAGGGCTCCTGCACTAGTCTTGCATGGACTCACCCCCTTTATGCAGATTACCTCATTTGCAGGAGAAATCCATGCAAATGAGGTGAATCTGCAATCCACGGAGCTGGATACTGGCCGTGCAGGACTAGTGTAATCTGCAGAAATGTACTCCGCCAGTAACGGAGTACATTTCTGCAAATTAAAAAACGGAGCCATGACAGCTCCAGATAAAGGGTGGATATCATGTAGAAAGCATGCCAATGGCCAAGTATAAGGCCATTGGCATGGAAAACACTTGCAAAAAAAATCAACATTTATTTTTTTTAGCCAATCTCGGCTGTTTAAGTGTAGGGCAGAGGCGCACAAATGGGAATGGGGGGGTAAGAAAATAAACCTACAATAAGCATTCTAACTAAAATCACTATTCTGCCATTATACCCAATGGTAGGCAGAAGACAACATGGCCAGTGAATAGTGGTTGCTAAGGGGGGAGGCTCAGTGTGGGACATGTAACTATGCATTAACAGGGAATCCTATGCAAATGAGGGGAATGATAGTGAATCACAGACTTACCCTGCATGCTAGTCAGCTCCCAACAGTGAAAGAGCAGGAGTAGCTTGGTGCAAGCCTAGGAGTTAGCTGACATCATAGGAGGTGTGTGTCAGGCATACTGTAAGTGGATTGGAGCCCTGTGGCTTAGGTTTGCTCCTAGCTTAACACAGCTAGGCAAGGGGGTGTGTCTGAGGTTGTCTAGCACTCTTTACATTGCCTAAATGGGTGTGCATGCCATGCACTGGGTTTTAAAGAAAAAAAAAGTAAACCAGGAAATAGCAGCTCTGTGCACATTTGAGCACTGTGTTTGCGTGACGTGCCCTTGAGTTTAAACAGGAAGGCAATGGGAATGGAAAACAGCAGTAGTAAGGTAATCTAGGAGAACTAGCATAGCTGGCAGGTGAAATGTATCAGAATCAGCCAATTACACAGGCAGCAGACCAGCCTAGTCCAGAACACTACTATAAACTATGCAAACACCTTCCCTCTGGTTTTTCCCATACTCTACAGCACCGGTGTATGCAAGCGGGGAACTTTTAACAAACAAAACAACAAAATGATAGGGGCTGCAATAGCTATCATACAACAACATGTGGAAGAGGCTGAGGGAGGTGAGGATGTGAATGCTGTCGACCAACCCACAGTGAGGAGATGGAGAAGAGTGTACAGACCCAAGGTAACCTACCAGGGGCTACATGAGCTGGAGATAGTGGAGTGTTATAGGGTGGATAGGGACCTCTTACAGCAAACTGTTGAGCTGTGCCGGCCATGCCTGACACACAGAACTAACAGAGGGGAACCCATCCCAGTGGATACCAAAGTATGTGTAGGCCTAAAAATACTAGCTACAGGTACCCTCCAAAGGCCAACTGGGGATATGATGGGGATCTCACAGGCATCAGCATCCATGGTACTCCACCATTTCCTGAATGCCATGTCAGCACATGCCAGTGAGCACGTATATTTCCCCAACATCTGTGAGGCGTTGGCTAGCAATATGGAACTGTTGTACCAAATAGTAGAATACCCTTAGGTAGTGGGTGCTATAAACTGCATGCACATATGCATCAAAGCACCACCCGGTGAGCGGGGTAAGGTCTACATCAACCACAAGAGCTTCCCCTCCATCAACTGCCAGGTCATGCGCGATGCTCAGGGCATAATAATGAATGTGTGTACTGACTGCCTTGGAAGCTTTCACGATTCCAACATCTGGCATCTGACACAGCTGTAGCAGAGATTTGCCAATGGAGACATCCCTTATTGTCGCCTAGTGGGGGATGCTGGTTACGCACTGGAGCCATAGCTGATGATACCCATCAGAAATGCACACGCACCCAAACAAGACCTCCATAATGAGGCACACGCACAGACCAGAATTATAATAGAGCATATGTTTGGGATGCACAAGTCATAGTTCCAGTGCCTGGAAACATACAGTGGAGCCTTGCAGTACTCACCAGCTACATGTACCCATATTGCCATCGTATGTGCCATGCTACACAATATGATCCTGCGGAAACAGCTGCAGAAGGAACAGCACGGGGCAGGGCCACACAACCACCACCATTGCCAAGGCCTGCACAGGCACACAGTGACTCAGAGGAGGAACAACCTGAGCTTGCCCTAGTAGGCAGAAGGAGGTGTGCCCAGTATGCCCTGACCTTGGCAAAGAGGCAACACATAGCACATACACTGACACAGGAGGGACTCAGGAAATGACACCTCTCTCTTACTCATACATTCAGTAAAAGGGATGACAAACATGACACTACCTGTGCCTAACCATGTGTAGGGAGTGTACTATGTGCATTCGACATAGACAGCCCTGCAGCACCACCCTCAATACTGGCACACCCACAAGGTAAGTCACTCAACCTACCAATTGCCAAATGGAGTAGAATGTGTTGTTACCTTTATCTATGGTATGGATGTGAGCAGGCAAGGGAATCAGCTAGCTGAATGGTATGCCAGCAGATAGTAGACACCTATAGTGGCACCATAGTAGTCAGTACTACACAGGGCAACAAAACCCACTGCAGGAAATGTTCTGGGCCACGTGTGTCCATATGACTCACACATGCCAGTCAGGGAGGTTTACATACCCAACAACAGTCTCAGCCAGCAGAACAGGTGTAGACAAACACAAACAGAGGCTGTGCTATCACCTCTGAATGATGCCTGTGGGTAAACCACCCCCCAGACCTACACAGACAGACTACAGCAGGTCAGGCAGTGGGATATTAGTTCTGAAGGGTAGGAAGTCAGACACTAATATGTAGGTCAACCAAAGCTAAGACCAGTAGTACACTGATATGCCTCTAGTCAGCATGATAGGTTAGAATACAAAATGAAATGGAGTACTTGACATACCAGTATAGTCATAGCAAATGTGTACAAGTGCCAGGTGTTCCTCCCCATCCTATGTAGAAATGTAGAAACAGTCAGGTGTGACCCCCCCAATCCTGTGTAGAAATGTAGAAACAGTCAGGTGTGTCCCGCCACAATCCTATGTAGAACTGTAGTAACAGTCAGGTGTGCCCCTCACTCAAATGTACACATGCAGAAACAGTTAGGTGTGCCCCTTCCCCCAATCCAGCATAGAAAAGTAGTAACAGTCAAGTGTGCCCTCCAATCCTGTGTAGAAATGTAGAAACAGTCAAGTGTGTCCCCCCACAATCCTATGTAGAAATGTAGTAACAGTCAGGTGTGTCCCCCACTCCTACATAGACATGTAGAAACAGTCAGGTGTGTCCCTTTCCCCAGTCCAGCATACAAATGTAATAACAGTCAGGTGTGACCCCCAATCCTGTGTAGAAAAGTAGAAACAGCCAGGTGTGTTCCCCCACAACCCTATGTAGAAATGTAGTAACAGTCAGGTGTTCTCCCCCCTCCCACTCCTATGTAGACATGTAGTAACAGTCAGGTGTGCCCTCTCCTAACCACTGTGTAGAAATGTAGAAATAGACAGGTGTGCCCCCCTCCCCCGATCCTGTGTAGGAATGTACACACAGTCAGGTGTGCTCCTCCCAACCCAACCTAGACATGTAGTAGCAGTCAGGTGTGCCCCCAAAACCTATTTAGAAATGTAGTAACAGTCTGGTGTGCTCCCCCAATCTGATGTACACACATCGTAACAGTCATGTGTTTCCCCCCACAACCCTATGTAGAAATGTAGTAACATGTACGTGTAGGTATAATACCAGTGAAGCACAGATGCCCAGAGGTGGCCAAGCTAGCAGGATAGGTTGTAGTATTTGCACAATATGTAGGTCTGTGTGTGTTAGGTTGGTGTGTGTTTCATATTGTGTGAGAGTTTTCAGTATGTATGCATGTTGAGGTAAGACCTGGTGGCCATTGCCCACTACTGCTGATGACAGAGACAAGTCCATACAACTGCAGTGCCAAAGACAATTCCAACCAGTATAACACATGCTAGCAGTAAGCCATTGTAAAGGTATGGTGGTAAAATGTGTCACCATCTGAAAGACTGACATGGCATGGCTGTTGGGCTAGATATACAAGCAGTACACAGGGAAAAGTATCCCAGACATACAGTATATATTGTGTCACTGTGGAATAGAGACACCCTTGGAATTGTACATACAGGTATGCATCACATTAACTGGTCCTGTAGCAGGGGATACCGGTGATGTCTGCCCGAACACTTGCAGATCACAAAGGATGTAGGACTGATGTACTGGGAAACAACTGATGTACCTGCACATGCCAGCATAACTGGAATGCCCCATTCTCATTCACTTTCTTTACCACTTTATTATTCTGTACAAGGTTAAGACGCATGTGTCAGATGCAAGTACTGTCCATAGCACACATGCAGCCAGCTCACGCAAACACAACCCACAGGTACCTCTCTGGTCATATCCCTGCTGTTGGGAATGGGTACAATGTAACCCCACCTGTATATGGCAATAGCGGAAGAATGCAGCATGCAGTGCAGGTGCCGCATGCAGGTGTGTCCCTAGCTGTACACCCTGCCAGCATCCACACCACCTGATCAAGACTGACAGAAGGTATTGGCATGAACACCTATCACACCTACCCTGTCACCCCAGGGGAATATACCGTATACTGTATACTGAGACTGTAGGACTGACAGAATGCAATGGCCTGCCACATCTGGCCCACAGCAACACCTAATGGCCCACAGGCCCCTGCAAAAGGACTGTGTCTCACACGTACTGTCAATGCATGTTATGTCATGGGTACCCAAATAACCGCATAACACACTCCACATAAGCCATATGCAAGGCCATGTGGACAAACCACAGTAACATGACCACCATGTCCCACTGCATGAACTGTGGACCAACACTAACACACACCTGTGATGGGGTGATACCCTTAGGGAAAGTATCAGAGAATGTATGCATAATGTATGGAAGAGGTTAGAATAACGGATGGGGGGTGGGAGTATGTAATGTGCAGGGTCTGACACTAAGCTGTGTGCACACACTATCCATGGCTGCAAACACATAAATGGGTGGCTACACACCTGCCCATACACCACAATAGGGGTAATGTCTTGCCCCATGGCCACTGCCAATGGGTAACCTGTGTGAATCTGTACAGCTGTGAGGCATTGCCACAGCAAGATAAGCCCATACTGTCATGTTGATGGATGTACAAGTATGAGATCCTCTGCCAGCACTGTACTAAGGTGTTGAACCAGATACACAGACCCAGCAGCAAGTGTCTGCAGTTCCCCCTTCAGAATGACATAACTTACCATGAATACCTAGACATCTGCCTACAATACTGAACACAGCTGTAGTCACCCTTGTCCCCCAAGACATCACTGTGAGCAAGAATGTCCACCTGACAGTACATGAGGACAGAAATCATCACAGTGTATAACACTACACATGTCTAAATATCCCTGCTAACAGCAGTACCATGCAGCTGAAGCAGCACAGACACAATAACCCACAGTACACACTATCCCCTGCACAGTTTATCCCCATATTGCCAAATAATCGACATATACCCTGCAGAAAGAGTTTGCTACCTGTAGGTGTACAACACAAATGTCTGCACTGGAGTACAAACTACCTGGAATTGATCCACACATTCAATACAGAAGGGCATACTGGGCATACTCACACACTTAGAGACGTGAAGGCAATGTCAGACAACAACATACTGAAAGGTCATACTGGCCATGCTCACACACTTAAACAAATGAAGCCCATGTCTGCTAACAACAGTGGACCATACATATCCAGCATTTGCAGATGTTAGTGCATACACTCCTCAGTATGCACTAGTCATGCCTTGCATACACAGTGGATATGAATACAGACACATATCCAAGGACAACACACTATAATAAGCCAAAAGTAGACTTACATAGATGTGTGGAAGAGAGTGACTGTGACAAGGAGCCATCCATTATGAGGCCTGTCCCACCCAGCACACAGCTAAATGGCTACAACCACATGAGGTGTAAATGTCACTCACTGCAGACATTAGCCACTTGTATCCATCAGCATTACAGACTATGTGGTGCAGGTGCTAGCTGTGCAACATGACTGTACAAGGAAGTAGTCATCTAGCAGCTGTATACACGTACCTGTGGAATCTAACCCTGCGTGTGCCCGCATGTGGTGTGTCGACCTCTAGATGGATGGGTTATGGCCCATGCACATACACTGCCCTCCCCATAACCCTACTGTGTGTGTGTCTCTGTGTAGAGAGCAATGGTTTTTAGGCTAGTCACATACACTACAATTCAAATGCCCTACTTTAGCAAGGCTGCTGATGTCATTCACTGTGAAATACACCTTTGGGAAAGGTGTAACCCAGGTGTCTCTGTGGCATGCCCCATAACTGCTTACTGCTGTAGTGTGATAAATTAGTTAGGTAGGAGTTCTAATCCCAGACATGACAAGTGTGTGTCTCTGTGTAGAGAGCAAAGCTTTTAGGCTAGTCACACTCACTACAATTCAAATGCCCTACTTTGGCAAGGCTGCTGATGTCATTCACTGTAAAATACACTTTTTGGAAAACTGTAGCACAGTAATCTCTGTGGTGTGTCCTGTAACTGTGTACTACTGCTGTAGTGTGATAAACTAGTTAGGTAGGAGTTAATGTCCTGGACCTGGCAATTGTGTGTGTGTGCCTCTGTCTGTGTACAGAACAATGCTTTTTTAGGCTAGTCACGCTCACTACAATTCAAATGCTCTACTTTGGCAAGGCTGCTGATGTCATTCACTGTGAAATACATCTTTTGGAAAGCTGTAGCCCAGTAATCTCTGTGTCACATCCTATAACTGCATACTGCTGTAGTGTGATAAACTAGTTAGGTAGTAGTTCTAATCACAGACATGCCAATTGTGTGTGTGTGTGTGTGTGTGTGTGTGTCTGTCTGTGTAGAGTGCAATGCTTTTTAGGCTAGTCACACACACTACTATTCAAATGCCCTACTTTGGCAAGGCTGCTGATGTCATTCACTGTGAAATACACCTTTGGGAAAAATGTAGCCCAATAATCTCTGTGGCGCATCCCATAAGTGCATTCTGCTGTAGTGCAATAACCTCATTAGGTAGGAGTTCTCACCTCAGACGTGGCAACACTGTGTGTGTGTCTCTGTCTGTGTAGACAGCAACGTTTTTTAGGCTAGTCACACTCATTACAATTCAAATGCCCTACTTTGGGAATCCTGCTGATATCATTCACTGTGAAATACACCTTTGGGGAGAGAGTACTCCAGTAATCCCCATGGCATGTCCTATAACAGCTTCATGCTGTAGTTTGATATAGAACTCTGGTAGGGGTTCAATTCCCCCCCATGGCAGTTGTGGCTGTTTTTGGGTGTGTTTCTATGTCTGTGTATGGAGCAATGCATTCTAGGCTAGTCACACTCACTACAATTCAAAAGCCCTGCTTTGGCAATCTTGCTGATGCCATTCACTGTGAAATACACCTTTGGGGAAAAAGTACTCCAGTCATCTCTGTGGCGTGTCCTATAACAGCTTAATGCTTTAATGTGATATAGAACTCTGGGGAGGGGTTCTATTTCCACACATGGCAATTGTGGATGTTTATGTGTGTGTTTCTATGTCTGTGTAGGGAGCAATGCATTCTAGGCTAGTCACACTCACTCCAGTTTAAATACCCTACTTTGGCAATCCTGATGATGTCATTCACTGTGAAATACACCTTTGGGGAAAGAATACTCCAGTAATCTCCGTGGTGTGATCTATAACTGCGTACCACTGTAGTGTAATACACTAGTTAGGTAGGGGTTCTAATCCCAGACATGACATGTGTGCGTGTGTGTGTGTGTGTGTGTGTGTGTGTATGTGTGTGTGTGTGCTCATCATTTGTATCGTGTGTGGAGGTGGGTGGGTGTGAGTGTGCAACAACTTGACTCAATGTGGAGTGGGTTTTGCAAATTTTTTATATGGTGGCCCTAGTATATATCACAATGTTCACCCTAAAGGGATAATAGATGTGAAATAGCCGAGAGGCTGGGGTGCAAATCCATACCCCTACATGTGACTTCAAGGCCAGGTGAACAAAGTTAGCAACCCTTGTATTACTCAGAGAATACTCTCAACCCATGTCTCATAGAAACACACACTTGCCTAGGCAACAGCCATTATGTTGGTAGTACCCTGCATATTGCCCACTGATAGTAACCATGGTGAGATTGCAGTGGGCTACAGAGGGCATGACACCCTGTCCATCAGTCCAATAGGCACATACCTACCAACAGTGCACCTTCCCTATGTTCCCCACTGGAAACCTGCAACACCTGTGGTGCCATCAAATGTGACCCACAAAGGACATACCATTCCAGAAAAACATGCCCTGTATGGCAGATGCCACTGACACCAGGAAATATCAGTATTATGCTATCAATGTAGGTGCCGGGTCAACCTGCTGTCCATTAACAGTTCCTGCCACATGAGACCAGGACTGGTACATCTGATGATAACACTCTGTGTACACAACATGGGCAAGACACCCCAGGTACAGTTCCACATGTCACTGCACATGCATGTGGGAGGTGTGCACATCCCAGACACCATCCATGTCATGGACTAAGGAACGCATACATGGCAAGCAATGCACAGCATTGCCCACATGCAATAGTTACCCAGGTGACTGGATGATGAATACAATACCCACCTCTGTGGGCAAATCCAGACACTACACCCCTGAACCACACTGTAGACCATTGTCATGTGGCTTGATTCCAAGATATACCCATCACCTAGCCTTGTATAGCCATCTGGCACAGTTGAACACTACATACCCGTGAAGCAATGCACCCATGCATGTCAGCATTGGCACCCTGTGTCAGTGTGTATTGTATGATGGCTATGATCACATTCACACTCACTACAACCCCATTGGCATACTGAAGCATGCTGTCTGATGTCAGACAGCATGCTTCAGTATGCTGTCTGATGTCAGACACCTCCACATACCCTTTGCCCATATAACCTCTGTATGAACCCTGTGGTGCATGTGATGTACTGTACTGTGTTGTGGCAATCTCACTAGTGATGAGTTGCATTCCTGGCCCTGCCAAGTGTGTCAATGTGTGTGCATCCCTGTGAGAGTGTGGCTGTGTTGACGCTGACACCAGTTCATGCAGACAGGCACATGCACTACACCTACCGTATAGCTATCATATCACTGTTACAGATGTCACTCACCATCACATATATGTTTGCTGGGCTCCTCAACATGTAACCTATGTGGTGCATCCAATAACTGCATAGACATGTGATAGCACTACATTGTCATCAGGGGTTTTATACCCTCAACTGGTAGGTCCAAAAAAACAAGACGAACAGGAGCTGCGTTGAGTAGAACTATTTAATAGTGTTAACACTTTCGGAAACAGATTGTGCTTTTCCTTCTTCAGACAAACCAAAAAGCAAATTCAAATTCTTTTAAATATGAACATCAATGAATCAATTAATTACGTAAAATGGAGCTCCCATTTTAAAGTGAGAGCGTACATTATTTAAAACTCAGCAGAAAGTCAAAACTAAGTAGAGCTGCATAATACTTGCCCAAGCAACCCTGAGAAGACCATTAAATCATCTTAAACTACCTAAATAAATATTAGCTACAACATCTAAAATCACAATAAATTCATAAGTATTGTTATTAATAAATTGAACAAAAACGTTTTCCAAATAAAAAATGATTAGAAATACACTAAATAATTATTCTAAAATATTTGACATACAAATACACATCGCAAAGAAAAACTGCCCTTACTTTAAACATACTTTCACCTTTTAAGAGACAGCAACTTTAAGAAACATTTTATCGAAATAGTTTCATTCAAGCCTGGGGGTAAATAAGCCACAGTATAAATTTGCCACCTCACTTCCTCAATTTCCAAATTAATCTGCCAAGGGCCACCTCTCTCATCTACACCTATCTGCTTAAGCACAGAAAACTTAAAGCAGTGATCTGGGAACTCAGCAGTGTGCCTAGCTAGGGTGTTGGACATGTCCCTCCTACTTATGGCATACAAATGCTCATATATACCTTGTTTTAGCTTCCTTTCGGTCTTGCCGATATAGAACGCTTTACAAGCTTGGCAACATGCACAATAAACCACTCCTTTTGAATCACATGAAAAATTCCCCTGGACTTTGTAGGGAATGTCCCTAATCTTAAATTGATAAGCAAGATTAACATGCTTACATTGGCGGCACGATCCACATTTAAACATGCCCTTGTTTTTGTTGGATAATGGTTTAGTGAAATTTTGCAACAAAATTTTAAGGTTGTGGCCTCGTCTAAAAGTAATTTTTGGTTTGTTACCAAAAACTTTATGTAGAGACATGTCCTCAATAACAAGAGTCCAGTTCTTATAAAGGGTCTCCCTGATAAAGGAATGGTGTAAATTATATGTGCATAAGAAACTAGTGTTATGACAATGAGTATTGTTAGCTGTAGAATCATGGACTTCTATAGCCATAATATCCTGTTCCACCAAGTTCCCAAAAGCCAGTAAGGGCTTGAAGTATCCAGAATGACGTTTGGTAATTACTTCAGTAGAAATGTTTGAAATTAGGCTTAAGGGGTAACCTCTCCTGAGGAACATTTTTTCTAGCAAGCCACATTCATCAATGAAATCAGAATCATCTGAGATCATTCTGGCTGCCCTTACCATCTGCCCTTTAACCACTGCTCTCTTTTGATGGTAAGGGTGACAGCTAGAAAAATGGAGAAAGGAGTTAGAGTAAGCAGGCTTCCTATAGATTGTGCTTTTAAATCTGCCTTTAACCAAATCTTTGTGAATGTGAATGTCAAGAAAGTTAATAGTTTGACTTTCTAAATTAAAAGTGAACTCCAGAAAGTTAGTTGAGGCTGTAATTGAAGTGATGAAATCCTGCACTAGTTCTATAGGGCCTTTCCATAAAATGAACATATCGTCTTGGTATCTTGTATACCAAGCGACATTGTTCTTAAACAAGGAATTTTTAAAAAGCATGGTTGTCTCCCAGTGTGCCATTATACAGTTCGCAAAACTGCCGCCACAGGGAGACCCCATAGCTACCCCTGTTTTTTGGAGTAAGAATTTTCCTTCAAACCACATAAAATTATTGAGCAGAATTAATTCCAACAGAGTTTCCACAACATAGATAGTATTGTTATCAATTGTCCTTTCTTGTAGAAACTCTCTAATCCATTCAATGCCTGATTCTTGGGGAATCACAGTGTACAAATCCCTTACATCAATTGTCAATAATTTAAAATTATGTTGAAAAGGGATGCTACCAAGTTCCGTTAAGAAACTCCAAGAATCTTTACATATTTGATGCTCTTTTTCCACTAGGGGTCTCAAGATGCTATCTACATATTTAGCACAACCGTAAGTGATTGACCCCCGCCCGTCAACAATAGGTCTAAAAGGAGGATCAACCACTTGCTTGTGGATCTTAGGTATGCCAAACAGAGATGCCAACCTAGGGGCTGGCATAGTTATAAAGTTAAATAAGTCTAAGTCGATCGCTTTTTCAATAAAAAGTTCATCAAGTGTGGCTCTAATTTTACTATAAGCCATACTGACTTCATTTAAACTAACTTGTTGGTAAATTAAATTATTTACATGTTCAGTCATACTAGAAATATACGTACAATAATCCATACAGACCAGACCACCTCCTTTATCTGGCTTCATCATCCTAATTTTACAATCCTTCAAAAGTTTAATGAAGTCATGTTCTTTGTCATTAATGTTAAGAACACCTTTCCTGGTTTTTGACCCTGTGTCGACAAAGGACCTAAAATCTAATTCACACATTTTCTCAAATGCCAGAATATTAGGGTGGAGGGGTGAATTAAATATACTAGAGGCCCGCAATGAATTGGAACAGAAAGAATTAGGGCCCATGGTGGCATTGAGGTTAATCTTACGAACAAATGATTTAAGGTCCACTATTGTGCTGACCAAGTTCATTCCAGAATCAGGGACAAAAGATAAACCTAGTGCAAAAAAGTCAATGATGTCCTGAGGAAAACTTAAGTCAGAATAGTTATAAATATGAAAATCCCCACCAGAGTTCAGTAAAATTTGGGGGTTAGAAAGAATATTTCCAACTACCTCTTGCGCTGATTCCTTCGTTTCTGCGTACGCCCGTACTGGTTGGGCGTTTTCGAATGGTTCTGTGGGTTGGACTGATGTAATGGAAAAACCTGTTCTGAACTTGATGTAGGTTGATTATTATTGCGGATGTTGCTATTGTTGTTATTATTGTTGTTGTTACCAACATTCCGATTGTTGGAAAAAGAATGTTTATTCTCATTATTTCTAATTCTCTCACTTCTTCGTGGCAGATTTTCATCCCTATGAGGATCAGAGTCACTTTCATTAAAATCATCCTCTTCAGTGTTACCAGCAGTCTCGTTAGAAAAAGCTTGAGAGCTAATAGACTTGACAGGTGGAGGTGGGGGGTAAGCAGTCCTAGACCCATACTGCTGAACGTCCCTTACTATTTTCTTTTTCTTGGCGTTAGCCAGCTTGGTCATGGTAGCCTCAATACTATTAAAAATCCTCGTAAATTCATATTTATAACGAGGAAAATCGACACTAGATTTAATGTCGTGTTCTAAGATTTCTAATTCATTTTTAAGAGTCAGAACTTGTGATTTATAATAGTTTATTAATGTCTTTATGAACTCAAATCCTTGCTTATTGAACAACTCCAAGAGTTCATGATGAAACTCATTAAATTAATTGATTCATTGATGTTCATATTTAAAAGCATTTGAATTTGCTTTTTGGTTTGTCTGAAGAAGGAAAAGCACAGTCTGTTTCCGAAAGCGCTAAGACTATTAAATAGTTCTACTCAACGCAGCTCCTGTTCGTCTTGGTTTTTTGGTTCATCAGTT
Source organism: Protopterus annectens (assembly GCF_019279795.1). Taxonomy (NCBI): domain Eukaryota; kingdom Metazoa; phylum Chordata; order Ceratodontiformes; family Protopteridae; genus Protopterus; species Protopterus annectens. Next base: position 1,027,660,404 of record NC_056727.1, on the reverse strand, counting down.
TGTTTGGTTCGCTTTTCGTTTGTGCCTCAACTGGTAGGTGTGTGACACAAACATGCTTAAGTTTTACTCTCCCACACCTCCCTGACTTATCTTTGCCTCTGTTTGCCTCTCTCATACCCTCTCTGGCGGATGTGTAGACTTGCACCTGCTTTGCTTAGACAGCAGCATGTGTATTTTAAGTGACGCTCATGATCAGCTGATGGCCTCTGCACGAATTGCAGCCCTCCTCTAGCTGATTGCATGTGGAACAGCTGTGGTAACATTCCCATAGCCAATTGCATAGAAACACACTCCAATATCTAGGAACATCATGTTGATGTTGGGCCTTTGCATTCACTTTGAGCAGGAACGTGATCTGTTGTTTGGCAAAAAGCATCACAGATGGATTGGAGATTTACCTCTAACAACATACACTATGGAAACAGGCCAACACACAGGAGGGGGATGTGCCTGACCTGACTACATACTGTAAGTGCTGCTATTCTGCATTTGGAGTAATGTTGGTTTAACAGGGTGTGTGTGGATATGGCTGTCCTACATGTTGTAATACCTGTCATGTCAGTGCTATGTGTATGAGGAACCTCCCATCTGTAGGGTAATCTGCAGACTGGGCAGTGTGTGGTGGCTTTTGTTTCATGTGTTACCCACAGAGCACCTATCTGTGAACTGCAGAAGGTAGTGTGAGGATTGTGGTCTGTAGATGGTGACAGCCGTGATAGTTACTGACTTCATATCCCTCATAGGACATATGTTGCAACAAACCCTGTTACAACAGTAAAAATATGAGGTTATCACAGCAACATGTCAATATTGGCCTCGTGTTTGTGCCTCCAGCCACCACTCTGTCAACCTTTGTACATATGTCATGCAGTAAGAGGTGCCTATGTGCTGTACACCATATTTAGTGGCATCATATCTGATAACAAGCCAGTGAGATATCAGAATGCTACACATTTTATGTATAATAGGGGTTATATGTGATGACCTAACCTGGACATTCTGTGGTTGTGTATACAGTACTGAGGTCTGTGTACTTATGGTGATTGTCAACAGTGTGTGTATTGTTAATATGTACCTTAGCCTGTGTATAGACTGTGGTAGATGTCATTGTTCTTGGTCCTGTTCTATCTGATGTTACATGCTGGTCCACTGTATGTTACCCTCTCGGCTTACATGTCTGTAAGGCCAAACACACACATGTCCCGTACATCAGACAGGCATCATACCACACTGTGTAGCAGCCCAGTATATGTAGGGTTAGTGTGTGAGTGGCACATATGAGGATGGTGTTGAACAGATAGTCCATATACTGTAATATTACGCTAGCGTACCATGTGTGTCTGTGGCTGTGTTCACATTGGTTGTGGTTATGCACTTTCACACAGGTGTCTGTTACTCTGTGCTGTGACATGCCTGCAGAGCCTGCTATATATGCAGGTACATGTGTATTCCCCCATAGGAAATGTTGGCCAGTGTTGAGCCAGTCTGCCTGTAGCCTGCACAGTACTTTGTTACATGCCTAGCAGCTTAGTGTACTTACCCAGTGAGATGTCATGTCCAGATACTTGCCAGATGTACTGCTTCCAGGCCATCATAACAGTCATGTATATCAGACAAAGCAGTGGGATGCTGTACAGATGTATGTCAATAACTAGTGGGTAGTATGTGGCTATGGCACCTCTGTACCAGCGGTTATTATGTGTCAGGACAGACAGGGGTGTGTGAATGCATAACCTATATGGGCAAATGTATACCAGTAGTTACGTGTTATACCCATCTACATGGCTGTTAACATCCACATTGTCAGGCTTGGTCCACATGTCTTGCACTAAGGGGTTCTGTGTATATCTCTGGGTTGTCCAGAGTGTGTCAGACTGGCCACATATATTGTTCATATCTCTGCTGTAGTCCACAGGAGCATTACTGTGCTAGCAGTGGTACTGTACTATGATGTCCTTAGGATGTCTGTCAGTAGCCAATGGCGCACATGTTAAAAGCAGATGTGACTTCCCATACACACCATGTCTGTGAAGACAATCCCTATTACAGTAGCAATAGTCTACAGCAATACTTGCAATACATACCTGACATCCCCTTGCACTATGAAGTTGGGTATAGGGGCTGAGGTAGGGCTCCACTCCATGTTCAGGACATATGGTGAACATATATGTATATATAATTATCCATATAACTATATAGATATATACACATATACATATTGACATACATAGATGGATATATATATGTACATAGATATACATATAAACACTCAGATATATACATATACAGAGCAACATATGTCTACACATATACAGATAGAGATACATATGTGCATATACGTATGGATATCTACATATATATTGACAGTAGTAGGTATAACAGAATAGATATGTATGCACATATAGTTATAGATATCTACATATATACCAACATATGTAGGCATATCTGTACACATAGGATGTGCATATATATATATATATATATATATATATATATAGAGCTATATATAGCTATATATACATATATGTGTGTATATATATATATATATATATATATATATATATATATATATATATATATATACATATGAAGAGATGTACACATGGCCATATATATGTTGTGCTATACAGATGTGTATGCAAACATATGTACGGTATACATGTGTATGTACATGTACACATATATAGACCTATTATATGTATATAACCATATTCCTGTCATGTGTAAACCTCATGGTTGTGTATACCCTCCCATATGTATCCATATATATGTTGTACTATACAGATGTGTATACAAACATATGTATGGGTATACATGTGTATGTACATGTAGACATATATAGACCTATTATATGTATATAACCATATTCCTGTCATGTGTAAACCTCACGGTTGTGTATACCCTCCCAGATGTATCTCACCATAAGTATCTGCTTTATGTACATTATGATAAAAGAACACATGTGATGCAACAGTCAGATTAATAACAAGGACTATACAATTTAGGAAGTAAAGGCAATTGAGCAATGCTACTCAATATGTGTACTGACAGCTATATTGCTAAAACAACAGCTGTCTTTACAGTGGTCATGGAGTAGTGGTTAAGTGTTGCGACTTTAGTGTACAGGGTCCTGGGTTCAAGACCTGCAAGGGCTGTCAGATTTAGAGTGATTAAGGCAGTTTTGAGCAGCATGAAACAGGTTTGAGTGAAGCTAAGCAGTGCTAAGCTATGGTTAAATGTACGGGCGCTTACACAGTGTAGGCTTCACTTACCAGTGCACAAATTAGCTCATCTGTTATATTACAGCAATGTTGATACTTGCTAAGCATGGCTTAGCCCTGGTAACCAGGTCACACCACCCAGTCTGATAACATAGCAGGGTACTGGCATCTGTAATATGGGTATGTAACACCATGTACAATACATGCACCTATGTGCTGTCATTACAGTAGCAAGGGGTATGAGTGTCTTGTGTGAGACACAGATGTATATGAGGCCTGTACAGCGCTGTTATCTATGTGAATGTGTTATATACAGGGGTATTAGGCCAAGGTACGTGCTGTCACACTGTCATGTAGTGTATCATGGCAGTACTACTGTTGACAGTGCTTACCCAGGCAAGAGCAGAGTGCTAAATGTAGTACTGACAATAGGCACACTTGCAGGCATAGCTGGACACTGAGCCCTCTCTGTTGCATCCCTGGTGTGTGAGCTGTGTCACAGTATATAACCCTTACTGGGTAATGATCGGACATGTGGAATGTAAACTGTAGACTACTGTCTGTACAGCACATGTTAGTGAGGGCTTCTGACATGTAGTCATGGCATACATATTGTTGTCAAATGTTTATCTGTCAACACACTCATCCTACTGCATAGCTACTTGCAAGCTGATGACTGTCAGTCCTTGTACAGATGGCAGGTATCCAGATGGGATATGTACAGGCAACCTAAGCTTGATTGACACTGACATGTCTGCTTAGCTGTGTAAGAACTGGCACATATAAGAGATGTCACCCTGTATGAACCATATGCCACGGGTACCTCCACTGCACTACCAGAGTCAACAGAACATGCTTGGGTACAGGTCTCCATCACAGACACTAACCATGTGTTGTAATGCATGTTGCATACATGTCAACTTGATCACCTCAGTGGCAATGTGCAGGAGGCACCTGGAGGATTGGCTGATGAATGTCATTCTCACCCTGAGGGTCACCACAGTAGTGTCTGTCAATAGATTGCCTGATGCCACCTGGCAGGTGGCAGGATACCACTGTACACACAAACCCTACACAACCCATCTCTCCTTGGACAATAGCTAGGTACACAGCTCTGACCACCTGCAGCGATATACCCCTGTACTGACACATGTGTATGCATGCATAACTAAGTATAGCAATGTCTGTGTGTTAGCACACCTGTACTTGGGAATTCCATGAGGGCCTTCACAACCAACGCATCACCCATTGCCATAGTCAGTTGTGGCTGCTGCTGTATGGGACATTACATGTACCCTGTTAAACTCCTCCCCATACCGGCTACATGAGCCTTGCAGTACCAGCACAACAGTGTTTAACAAATGGGTTGATAGGCATGGGATATCCATTGTGTTCTGGCATGTGTGTGCAATTGTGCATGTCCGTATATCTGTAGGGTACAGCATTCTGAGGCCACATACTCCTATTACAATACCCATTGCCACACAGTAGTACAGATAGTGTTGTTGCTGCCCATAGGTGAGGCATGACAATGCAACACCCTACTACATGTGTGGCATGTGCATTAGATGCATATCCCTGTAGTACCACTGTTGGGGTATACTATGGATTGTATTGCAGCTGTGGCCAATGTGTGATGGTAGGTATGGGAGTGTCATCATGTGTTTCAGGGAATACAATATCAACTAGGGGATGTGGGTGCTGTGTACATTGTCATTACACCAAGGTACACTCAGTATATGTCCCATGTACCATGTTATGGTTACCACTGTCACCATCAATCATACAGGTAACTGATACCACAATCCAGCCCAGTTATGCATGTGCTGTGTGCAGCCTACCTGTAACACATTGGACACACAGTCAAGTTAGCAGCAATAGGCCCTGGTTTCTCAGATGTGTGTCTGCCTGTTATATGTCTGTTAATGTGTATATTAAGGTATGTCACACTACAAGTTGTCCATATACACCCATTACATCCCCCATTAGCAAACTGTACATGTCTGGGGATGTTCTGCATGTAACATGTAATTTGGGACACACCTCACCCTAAACACTATGTGGTGTGTGCAATGTAAGCCACACACTTCAGTATCACTACATAGCTAGGTAGGGGTCTAGTCCCAGTGTTGCCAAGTAACAGTGTGCATGTATGTGGATGGGTCTACATTAGGTTGCAGGGTATACACACCTCAGCGGGTCACCTGTCCATGTGGCACAGGCAATAACCATTTTAGTAACCTGTGACATGTGTTCAACTATACCCCAGATATGTCACAGCCATGGTGTCACCACAGTGCCATACCCCATTGTGGAATATGACTGCAGACCATCCTCGTGCTGACACATGTACACCTACAACATAAATGGATAACATTATGGAGACCACAACTGACCAGTGTTACTAACAGCTATAATGCATCATTACTGGATGGCTACACTAGCTGCCATATATGCATTACACTTTACTCCTTACAACATGTTACACTGCAGTACTGTGGTACACTGTAGTACAGTCACCATGTGCATCAGAACCATATTAGCCTGTCCCTGCATTGATAATATGGATGACAGGGATGTGGCACAGGTATCATCATATGCACAATGCATCCTTGTGCTGACACATGTACACCTACAACACAAATGGATAACATTATAGAGACCACAACTGACCAGTGTACTAACAGCTATAATGCATCATTGCTGGATGGCTACACTACCTGCCATATATAGGTTCATAGGTTCATACTAGGCTATCTGCCCTAGGGCATTTATAAGCCTAGCCAGAGTGTCTTTGGCTTTTGCCACCCATTTTAAATTCATTTTGCTATGCCCTTTTTCGAGGTTAGTATACTGTGCCTCTGTCTAACAGTGACACAGAAGTGATACCCGGGGTAAACCTACGATCTCCCATCCACTCATCAAGATTCCTCTTGAAGAGAGTCAATGAGGGACTCTGCCTAACCTGGACTGGGATTTTATTCCAGAGTGAAGGGAGCCTCTGGGTTATGAATCTATCCCTCCAGCATGTCCAATTTATTTCAGTGCTGAGGTTCAAGTCTCTCGAGCACGTAGCTCGATGGGATTTGGATTTTCTGAGGTGCAGCATGTCCATTAATTCCAGGTTGGACATGGCTTTATACGTCAGGCACAGATCGCCTCTGAGCAGGCGGTATGCCACTGAGTAGAGCTGGAGTTTCTTTAACCGGGCAGCATATGGCATCTGTTTGAGCCCTATGATCCTCTTGGTGAGGTACTTTTGGGGTCTTTCCAGTTGCTGCAGGTGTCTGGTAAGGTACATCCCGAAAGGGGCATTGTACTCAATTATGGGCCTGATGAGGGATGAGTAAAGAGGCACGATGACCTCCACTGATCTAGATGTGAATCCCTTCATGATTAGGTGGGCTATATAAAATGTTTTTCTAACCACTTTGGCCACATGGTTGTCAAATGAGAGATTGCTATCAACTTGGGTCCCCAGGTCCCTAATTACTTCTTCTGTACTTAATGGATTACCACCTATGTGGTAATTTGTGGGCACTTTGTTTTTGCCAAAGGGGATGACTATACACTTTTTGACGTTTAGTTTGAGGCCATGGCTCTGGCACCAGTTGTCTGTTTCTATGAGGCCCTTTTGGAGGATGCTTGTGCCGGCTGGAGAGTCGATTATGGCGCCCAGTTTGCAGTCATCTGTGAACTTAGTCAGCCACAGTCCTTCCGTGTTGGCCTGTACCTCCGAGAAATATATACCGAACAAGAGAGGTCCCAGGACTGAGCCTTGTGGGACGCCACTTGTAACTGGTTTGGAGTCTGACATGGCTCCAGCAATTCTAACCATGTGGGTTCTGTCCTTGAGCCAATTTGCAACCCATCTAGTGACATAGGGGTTTATATTTAAGCTGGTGAGCTTATCTATAATGCCCGAGTGGGGTATTGTATCGAAGGCTTTTGCGAGGTCCAGGTAGGCTGTGTTGACCACCTCCCCCTCGTCAATGGCCTTGGTGACTGTTTCAAAGAAATCAACCAGGTTTAAGAGGCAGGATCTGCCCTTAACAAAGCCGAACTGGGTAGGATCCAGTGTCTGTAGGTCCCCAATATCTTTATTTATGAGGTCCATGATGATCCTTTCCATAGCTTTGCAGACTAAGCTAGTCAGGCTTATGGGGCGATAATTTCCAGGATCCGTTGAGGCACCACCTTTGTGGAGAGGGATCACTGTTGCTGTATGCCACTCTTTGGGTACATATCCTGTAGTAAGGCTAAGATTGAACAGTAGTTTTATGTTTGGGTTTAGCTCTTCTTGGAGTTCATGTAGGACACAGCCTGGGACACCGTCTGGTCCCATTGATGCTGTACTTTTTGCTTTGGAGAGGGCAGCTCTTACCTGAGCATCTGAGATGTCAGGGGGGCAGCACTCTCCTGGGATAAATATTTGCCCTTTTGGTGGGGAGGGGGGGGAGAAGTTTGCGCTGAACCTGTCAGCTAGGATGTTGGCAATGTCTGTGGGTTCGGTGTATTTTTTGTCATTTTGGACTAATTCTGAGCATATCTGGGAATTCCCACCCAGGTTCCTAACATAACTAAAGAAAGCCTTGTGATTATCCTTAGTGTCCTGTGCAATTTTTCTCTCGAAGTTGGCCTTAGATGATTTTATGAGTGCCCGTAGTTTTTTGCTAATACTGATCAGAGATGCCTTCCCTTTTTGGGATTTTGCTCCATCATGTAGTAGCTTCCTTCTTCTATTGTATAGTTTGTTTATGGCTGGGGTCCACCAGACAGGACGTCTGCCTTTGGAGGATTGGGTCTTGGTTTTATTTGGGATTGCATGATCCATGCATTCCTGAAGGTGTTCATAGAATGCGTTTATAAAGGATTCTGCGGTCTGGGCCGTATATTCCACAGGCCCGGGGGCTTTGAAGAATTCCACCTCAGTTTTGAGGAGTGTGAAATTGGCTTTAGAGAATTTTTTCACTGTGGTTTTCAGGGTAGGGGGTGGAGTCGGGATGTGAATATCCAGTGAGATTAGTTTATGGTCTGATCTTACCAGTGAGGGATACACTTCTGGTCTGGAGAATAGAGTCCCCATGTTGGTGATGATCAGGTCCAGTATGTTTTCCCCTCTTGTGGGAGTGGTAACAAGTTGTTCCATACCATTTGAGTTTATAAATTCTAGGAACCTTTGGGCTAGGGTGTTGGAGCTAGAGTAATGCTCCCAGTCTATGTTTGGGTAGTTGAAGTCACCCAATATAATGGTGTTTGGAGAGACCTTCATATTTTCCAGTGTTCTCAGGAAGGCTGAGTGAGGTTCCTGGGTTTGGGAGGTTGGTCTGTAGCAGGCTATAAACTGGAAGGCAGTTTTACCCACTGTTAGTTGCACATGGATAGTCTCTGATGCTTCTTGCTGTGCCACCAACCTGGAGGTGTGGGTATCTTTGACGAATATTGATACTCCCCCTCCTTTTGTGGTACGGTCCAAGTTTTGGGGCCGAAAAGCATGGTATGAGGTATAACCTGGTAGTGCTGGGGTGCTCTCTGGAGCCTTGAACCAGGTTTCTGTTACTGCACAGATATCGATGTTCTCCATGCTAAGGAGAGTTTTGAGTGTGTGCATCTTGAGGTTTAGACTTCTGGCATTGAGTAGCATTACTCTTAGTTTCTTATCCCTTGTGATACCTATGGAGGTGTGTTTGTCTTTTGAGCCTTGCCTAAAAAAGGCACTATGGGGGTAGCAAGAGCCTTTGCCTATATCCAAAAGCCCAGGGGTGACAGGTGCAAGCCGTCCCTAGCGAAGCATCGTGGCTTGTCGAGCATGTCATCCCAGGCTGACAGGCATTGGATCCCCTTTGAATGACACCAATACTTAAGCCAATTGTTGAAATTGATCATCTTGTCTTCATATTGTGGCATAATTCTTGGTGAGGGTAAGATGCTACTCAAGGTCAGGGTCATACCGGCCTGGGCTACATGCTCAGAGAGCTCCTCTATATCTCTTTTCATGTAGTCCAAGGAGGTACGTCTCAGGTCATTCACACCAGCATGGACAATGACTGAGTCATATTTGTACTTGCCTTGGAGTGACCTGAGTGCTTGTGTTATGTGGCGGATCCTAGCACCCGACAGGCAGCTCACTGTGACCTTCTCCTTGTTCTGCCTGGTGAGCGGGACGTCAGTGTGCCTGACGATAGAGTCACATATTACAAGTGTATCAGGTGTGTTGTTTAGCCTTAAGGGCTGTGACTGTTTGGCACACTGTCTGTGTGAGCTATGTGTTGCACGTGTTTTGTTTTGGGGTAGCGGTTGCTTGGGTGTCTGCTTTGGAGGTCTCTGCTGCTTAGGCAGATTTTTATTTAGAGCCTCCGAGTATGTTTTTGTGTGGTTATGTGTTTGGTTTGCTGTCGTGGTAGGTCTATGTGAGACTGGAATTGTAGTGAGTGTGGTTTCCTTCTCCTCCTGACTGGTTTTGCCAGTACTGAGTTGAGAGAGCTTAGCCTGCAGTATGGCTATATGGTTGCATCTCTCACATGTGTTGGAATTTGTTGGGAGGAGGAGAGGGTTGTCTATGTACATGAGGAAGTTGTAACATTGCCTCAAGATTCCCAGATTCACCAGCTGGACCAGAGAGGAGATTGACAACTGACCTTTGGACATGCTAGAATAGTATTGGGAATTCCTTTATAATTGAAAAAAATGGCTATTCAGCTAATAGGGCTAATAGGAACAGGCCAATGGGGAACGAGGTATTCAAGGGGAGTTTGTGAGGGTGTAGTGCTTTTAATATTTTAGTGCTGACTTATATAATTGCTTTAGTGAGCAAGTGCCAGGTAACTTAAATGCAATGTGTTTCAGGTAACTTAAATGCGAAAATGACAAACAGTAACTTTCTTTCAAGTGAAACAAGGAAATAAGTACAGTAAGCAATGCAGATATCACTAGGGATCCACAGAAGCGCCGAAAAGCCACATTTTAGGTGGAATTAGCGTTTCAGGGAAATAACAAGCAAACAAACAAGCAGCATACAAATAAAGCTAGATTCAGCAGGCCTGGATCTAATCTATGCTACAGCAAACAAGGAGTTCCTATTTCAGTAAGAAACAGTTCAAATATGCAGGCACTATAAGCCTTTAACCAGAAATTCCCAGCTCAGAAGGGCGGAGTCCAGCCTCTCCTCCCACAAGAGTGCCTACCACGAACCTTCTTAATGTAAAATAACTGGCCTGAAACCCAAGTGCTTAAACCAGAACTAACACACTTTTAGAATAACAGACACTGAGCCCTCAATCAGCAGTTCACAACTTAGAAGGATGTAAGCTACCTGTCCTGCCACCACAGTGCAGGCCACAAACCTCCCTAATGTAAAAGAACTGGTCTGAAGCCCAAGTGCTTAATCCAAAAGACTTAGAATGATAGCTACACTTTAATCAAGTTACTACCAAGCATTAATAAATACAATTGAATACATTAAAGAATGTCTGGATTAGTGCTCAAGTTATACAAACAAAGCTAGATTCAGCAGGCCTGGATCTAGTCTATGCTACAGCAAACAAGGTGTACCAATTTCAGTAAGAAGCAGTTCAAATATGCACGCACTATAAGCCTTTAACCAGAAATTCCCAGCTCAAAAGGGCAGAGTCCAGCCTCTCCTCCCACAAGAGTGCAGACCACAAACCCGTTTAACTCATTACATCTGAGTGACGCCTCCAGGGGAATTTACAGTTACCTCCTACTGCTCCTCTAGGCGTCAAATATTGCTTGTTCATATTTGCCTTAATAATTCCAAAACCATGCCCTGTACAAGGTATCAGAATATTTTATCTTGAAGCATACATGATGGCAAACACAATTGTATTGATATTTGACTTATGTCAATGAGTATTTGTTAGAATTGTAAGGTGATAACTTTATTTTTAAAGGCTCAAGCCACGCCCACTAGGAGTTAAAGGTGCAGAATCAAAAGAGCTGTACTGAAGGGAATGAGAAATAAGTGGCCTGAAGCCCAAGTGCTTAAACCAGAATTAATACACTTTTTAGAATAACAGACACTGAGCCCTCAATCAGCAGTTCCCAACTTAGAAGGATGTAAGCTACCTGTTCTGCCACTACAGTGCAGACCACAAACCTTCTTAATGTAAAACAACTGGCATGAAGCCCAAGTGCTTAAACCAGAATTAATACACTTTTAGAATAACAGACACTGAGCCCTCAATCAGCATTTCCCAACTTAGAAGGATGTAAGCTACCTGTCCTGCCACCACAGTCTAGGCCACAAAACTTCCTAATGTAAAACAACTGGTCTGAAGCCCAAGTGCTTAATCCAAAAGACTTAGAATGATAGCTACACTTTAATCAAGTTACTACCAAGCATTAATAAATACAATTGAATACTTTAAAGAATGCCTGGATTAGTGCTCAGGTTATACAAACAAAGCTAGATTCAGCAGGCCTGGATCTAGTCTATGCTACAGCAAATAAGGTGTACCAACTTCAGTAAGAAGCAGTTTAGATATGCAGGCACTATAAGCCTTTAACCAGAAATTCCCAGCTAGAAGGGCAGAGTCCAGCCTCTCCTCCCACAAGAGTGCAGACCACGAACCCTTTTAATGTAAAATAACTGGTCTGAGGCCCAAGTGCTTAAAATAGAATTAATACACTTTTAGAATAACAGACACTGAGCCCTCAATCAACAGTTCCCAACTTAGAAGGATGTAAGCTACCTGTCCTGCCACCACAGTACAGACCACAGACCTTCCTAATGTAAAACAACTGGTCTGAAGCCCAAGTGCTTAAACTAAAAGGCTTAGAATGAGTTACACCAAGCAGTAATAAATACAATTGAGTACTTTTAAGATGACGAAAAAGCAAAATAAAGTAGGAAGAAACACAAATACAGTAAAAGCAGATTTTTTTTTTTTTTTTGAGTGAGCAAATGAGATGGGCCCAGGAGTTACAGAAACAAGTGCAAATGCAGGCCTTCAAATCAGAAAATTGAGAGAGATGGAAGACTGCCCAAAAGGCCAATAACTACAAATTCTGGGCCAGAACTACTCCTTATGTGGTAGACAGGTTACCTAGTGCTTACCACTCCCACTGATAAGCTAGAAGGCTTCCATCCAACACAGAAAGGCTTGGGGGTTCAGAAGCTTACAAATAGTCCTGCATTATACTTTACATGATGGTATGGATGACAGGGATGTGGCACAGGTATCATCATATGCACAGGGTGTGATGTTGGTTTGCCAGAGGCCAGAGGGTGGGCCATACATTTGAGACCATGTGTGTGGGTGAGGGGTGCACTGCGGTGAGCTGGGTGTGGTGCTGTGGTGTGTGTAGGTATGGGGTTGCCCTAGGTATGTTTGTATTGTGTGTGTGTATGCATGCACACAGTTCTGTCATGTGGCTGCCCTACACAGGTGTTTATGGACAGCTGCAGACCATACCTGGCATGGTGTGCAGTTCACTGCCTCCGGCCATGAACAAGTGCACTCTGCCTGCCAGGGGTTCCATGGGCATGTCCAGGTACAGGCCTCGATGTGCTACTCACACCTGCTGATGACAAATGTTCGCTGGTACCAGGCCCCTCCTGGGACTGGCCAGGGCAACATGCACATGGCTTGCTGTGGTGTGGTGTGGACAGCAGCCCCTCACACTGTTGGGGCTGGTACTGCCACTACAGGAGCCCCTTGCTGTTCTAGCACCTCCATGTTGAGTGCCAGCTGTTGGTGTTGCTGGCCCATGTCCATACGGCCATCACCACATCCCCACCACATGTTGAAGCATGGACACACCACAGCCGATGAGGGAGATCCTCTCACCATCCCATCTATCCTTGAGCTTGGTATAAGCACGGATGGCACCAAACAGTTTATGGATGTTGTCGCTTACAAATGTGAGACCAGCCCTCTGCAGCCCCAGGCCCTGTCTGGTGCAACGTTCCATACATGCCTGTGCCAACATGACAGCCTGAAACATGCACCTGCTGGTATCAGCTATGTCAACTCTGCCAGGAACATGATGTCCAGCTGCCCTACCACTATCACCCTGGGACATCCACCTATGTGGTATCCTGCCGGATATCTGGCTATGCCTGCTGCAACCAGACACAGTAGGCATGGTTACCACACTTTCCTGTACACTGCCACCAAATGCCAGCTGTCCCTCCGCTATAGCCACTGGTGATGGGGTATGTATAGGCACTTGAACTGTGTGCGGGATAGGGGGTGGCTAAAAGGGGGATGTCAAATGTTGGTGCAGTGTTGGCCCTGGACAACCCCACCTGTGCCTCAACAGTACTATCATCATCTTCAGTGTCTGTATGGACTCCAACATCAGATTGCATGCAGGAGGGACCCTGACCCACCACACCACCTGTGGGGGAAAACAATAAATGCACTTTAAAACCTGTACAGCATTGCCTAACAGTACACACACACACACACACACACACACACACACACACACACACACACACACACACACACACACACACACACATACACACACACCTCCATAATACCTACCTGTCCATGGCTTTACAGACAGTCCCACTTATATGTCCATGTGGTGCCCCATCCTGCATTGCACTTAACATACGCACATTGATAACACTCATTAACATATCAGTCCTCTACATGCCTACACAAGCGGTCACAACACAAGACATATTACTATATTATCTGCCAGACCTGTGTGTAGTGGTTTTACATGGTCTCACTGCTGTCATTTGGTATGCACCCTCTGTATGTCTGGACATCATGAACATGGCCCCTATATGTGTGGGCTACTATGTACTATTTATAATATCACACACTGGTGTGCCATGTGTATGTAATGCTCAGTACATGCCAGATATGCTGCTCATTTAGCCTATCATGTGACAACTGTACTAATTGTATACACTCCCTGGTGTTGACTAGTACTTCCCCAATGCATCTGTAGTGCTGCATACGTGGGTTGTAGGTGACCGCTCTGCTGAAAGGATGTACCTGGTGTCTATCTTCCCTCTTGATGCCTGTTCCATGCTGCAGACCATATTATACTATCAGCTGTCCTGTGATTACACACATGACAGGTATTCCTGGTGTGTAATGTGGCAGTCCATGTCCATGTAGTGTACGGTCCCAAAGGGAGGTACTGCTGTATGAACACCCCACAATCACACATGTGCATACATGGCCACCCACACAAACACACACACACACATGCACACAAGCATCCTACATGCATCAACCTCCCTCCACTTCACTAGAGTAACACTACAGACTAACTAACCTCCAGGATGAACACACACACAGACACACACACACACACACACACACACACACACACACACACACACACACACACACACACACACACACACGTGATGTTGCACAATGATAGTACACACAGTCCTCCTATTACCCATCTGTCAACATGCAGAACATATGGTACACAACAGCATGCAGTGCAGCTATAGTCAATGCTTGCTAGCAGCAGTATACATGTGTGTGATGCATGTGCTGTGTCACTAGGTGATGCCCCTTCCCCTGGATACCACTGCACCCATGTACATAGTTTTGCTGTGCACCTGTTCTGCACCCTGCCATGTACTGTGCACCACACCTCACAGGTGTACAACCCATTGCGGAATGTGTAGTACTGTGTCAGTTATGTCAGCTTTAATGCTCACAGCCCCTATGTTTTTCAGCAACACATACCTGAGATAATATGTGGTCAGATGTCATTTATGAATGCCTGATGTCTGATTTACAGCTCTCAACATCAGCGGACCAAGTATGACCACCCCAATGCTCTTACACTAACAACCATCAGAGCATACCATGGCTATCGGGGGTGTACACACCCTTCTTGATATGATGCACCCATCTGTGATCTGCATTGGGACCACATCACTGCATATCTTAACAGTACACAAGCCCAATATGTGATATATGTCCTGTACTTTCACATGCAGTGTCTATGGAATGTATTAGATGTGCGGATGCTGACCACAATGCATACACTCATTGTGGGCATA
Source organism: Protopterus annectens (assembly GCF_019279795.1). Taxonomy (NCBI): domain Eukaryota; kingdom Metazoa; phylum Chordata; order Ceratodontiformes; family Protopteridae; genus Protopterus; species Protopterus annectens. The sequence continues at coordinate 1,027,645,170 of NC_056727.1, read as the reverse complement.
TGTGTGCTATGACAGTTTGTCGCACCTCTTGTTGTATGTACTACAGCAGTCACTACTCCTGGCAGGGGTATACCACCGTGGGCCATCTGCAATTACCATTGTATGTTCAGTCTGCCCTACACATATCCCCCTAATCTGTATGATTGCAAGGTCTACTCATGTGCACATCCCTTCGTGTCCACACACTGCTGTCACTATTGCTATGGGGGTAGGGTTACATCTGCCACAAGTCCTGAACCTGACTATGTGCAGATACAGCCATTCTTAGCATCCTTAGGATCCCTGCTGCAGTGCACTGGTGTGTCATGCTGACACTCCCCCTCCTTCAGCTTTTTTGAAGATGCATAACAAGTAAGCCCTACACATGTGTGTCACTTTGCAGTGTCTCATACATTGAACACCACATGTTACAGCCTAGTCCCTGCTGATAATGTGCACTACTGTAATGCCTTATGCCATAGTGTATCCCTGCAGCAGTTGCCACTGTCCTACAGGTATATGCACTGGTGTTGCACTGTATATGGGTGTTGTTCCTAACATGTCCCTAATGTAGGCCATGTCTCCCACCATTATGTTACTCCCTGTGGACCCATTCTGCAATGACAAGATGTTAGTTATCATGCAGGTGTCTGACATACCCTTCTAATACCCCATCATGGTCAGCCCTGTGATGCCGTGCATTTCACAGCAATAATACGTGCACATGTACAGCATGTATTCTGGGTAGGTGTATTAGATGTATGCATGGAATATACCATTGCCATTACATGCCCGGTGTGTTGGCAAGCATCTACATAAACCATACTCACCAGCTACAGGCTGCTGCCTTGGTGGTATCCCGGTGGGACCTATATAAGATGGTGAGAGATGCAATGTCAGTGGCCACACCTGTGGCAGTGCTACAGGGTGGGTGCAGTATTACAATACATCAATGGTACATTTCCACAATACTACCACATACGGACATCTGTTTATCACTACTATGCAGCAACACAATATATCTATGACATGTCAGATATGCATGATCTACCTGTACCAATGCGGATGTATACACAACTGTGGTCTACTGATGTGCCCTGTGGCCTTACCTGCATGGTCCTCGGCCAGTGTGTGGTTGGCAGCCACCTCCACAAAAGTGTCTGGTGGTTGGTGGCTGGCTGGATGGGCAGGTGCCACGAGGCTGGCCAGGAGCTCCTCCACACGTGTCGGGGGGGATGGATGGCATGGCCCCCCCTGTGGTGAGGTGATGCCCCCGGACTGCAGAAGCATGCTGACAGGCATTGCAAATCAGGTCAGAACAAAGATGCCAGACCTGTCATAACTGCAGTTGTGCAGTCCGACATCGTTGACCCTGTGGACTAGGTCATTCCACGGGGTGGTCCATTCCTACTGCTCATGGGCAGCCCAGCCAAACAGGACAGAGTAGTGCTGGATTAAATATGTAAGCAGTACTTCTTTTTCAGCTGCTGAATAAGATGGTAGCCGTGCATGTGACATCTTGGCTAAAAGACATAAAGATTGAAACAGGTCTGAGCAACTCATACAGCAAGGTTATCACAGTTCTTAATACACATCTCTGTCACCCCCCACCATATCAGTGACAACAAACTGTACACAGAACCCATTAGGTATGGCTACAGCTTACCTACCAGTGGGACAGATATTGTATTGTACCACACTTTCTGCTATGTCTTTGTAGCCATGTTCCCTGTGTGGACACTATCATTGCTGGCCTGTTACAGACTATTCACCGGCCTGCCATTGTCAGGGCAACTATGTTTCCATATATGCCTGTGGTATGGCTGCTTTGTGATTGCTGCACATCTGACATTGTGTGCTATTCGGGATATCTATGCATGCTGCTGGACATGTTCCCGGATTGTGTAGACTATTACTACCAACATATGTTCTATAACAGTGACACAATATCATGTATATGTACTATTGCCCAGCAGAACCATCTTTCCAAACCCATGTGCCCATGATACCCAGCCACATCACATGTGTGTCCCACCCTGGGGTCTCCTCACATACTGGTCCAGAAAAACTGTCAGGTGGAACCAACTGAGGGGATGTTGTCCCCCCCGGGGGCACACACAGACATGTTCCTGTCCCCTGAGGTCAGGTCCAGGGTCTGTTCCATAATTGGCTCCACAGACACATGTGGGATGTGCTACATCACTCTGAGGCACCCAGTACACATTCACAGGGCTGACATGCTCCTCCTGCTCAGCCTCCAGGCCAGGCACCTTCAGGATGTGGACTGCTGTTGTGAGTAGAAGTGGGTGGGGGGCTTGTTCCCATTGTGTGCATATTGGGGCCCATGGGGTGTCCACATCACAGACCACACACACCATCCAGGATGTTTCCCCACCACATGTGTCAAACACCACCCCTGTAGAGTGTCCTTTATATCTACCAACCCTGATCACCTCCACAACTATACCTGCCATACTTCCCCATATTCCCATTCCATACTTCACAGATGAGGGCAATGTGTCCCATCAAGGGGTTCACATGTGATATACCCATCCATGTTGCACACACTGCTAACTGTAGATGTCTGTGTGTATTGCTACGTGTGCTGTTTCCTTGCACATAGCATGCAGTACTGTGGTAGTCATATAGGGGACATGTATTTACATACATATATGTTTGTGTGTGCATTTGTATATATGTAGACATGTGCATATAGGTATATATCTATATATGTGTAGATATATGTGATGTATATATGTGCTCATATATATGTCTACACATGGGTATCTGTATATTTGTGGACATACATGTAGATATATATATATATATATATATATATATATATATATCTATATATATATCTATATACACATATATATATATATATATATATATATATATATATATATATATATATATATATATGCACAGCTGCACTGTTCTGCCTTGCTACAACACAGACAGGTGCCACATATGGACACAGCCTGACATTAGGGGGTATATGTAGGACCAGATTGCAGGTAACCCTATTACACACCTATGGGATTCCTGCATGCTACATTACAGATTAACCTGTGTAACCTCCAAGGGGTGGGCTGTGTATCCCACGTGTCCATCATAATGGCATTACTTCCACCACCAGCTATTGGCCATGTAATATACATACATCCCATTACAGAACACATATTATGATGGCTTACCTCTTGTCAGTCAGTGCTGATCTGCACAGTTGACAGCTATGGCCCACTACCCACAGAGACAGACACTATTGTCCATAGCAGTTGTTCAGTTGAACATCATTACAACACCTGATGGCACATATAAATCATTCCACATCATCAATCCCATTATTATGGACCGAGTACTACATTCAATTACATGCATATATACTTCACATCCTTGTTGTGGGAATGATGTCTGTTCTGGATAGTTTGCTGGATGTAATTATTTTCTTTGCTTATTTTTTTGCTGTGGCTTTGGCTTTGCCTTTGTCTTTCACTCTCTCTCTCTCTTTCTCTCTATCTCAGTCTCTCTCCAGTCCAGTAAATGTATTGAGCTGCTTAGAATAGATTGCAGCATGGATTTTGTAGGTGATGCACATGATCAGGTGATGGTCTTTGCACCAATTAGTATCCTCCACTTGCTACTTGCATGCAGCTTGCTGTATAGTACTTCCAATTACCACTGTCATGGCAACAACCTACTATAAATCCCTACATCATGTGGGCATGGTCCCTTTACCTTTCCTGTATGATGGACATCCTTCTTGTGTGTGGGTATCAGTGTTACAGATAGCAGGTAGCAATACCTCTTAGAGGAGAACCTGCACACTCAGGCCAACTACATATTTGTAGGAGGTTCCAGAACTACAGGCAGCGTGTGAGTAGAGTTGTTGAATGCATTGTATAGCACTGGTGTTACAGGGTTTGTGTGCACATACTAGTTTAACTTGAAATGCAGTCTGTCTGCATAGCTCTCAACTGTGGGCCTATCCTCTTGATGGCCGGAGGTGTGCCTATTATGCTTTGTCTGTCCACCACACAGGTCTTGTGTCAGATATATCACTGGCAGTGAGTGTGTTGAGTGCTATCAATACATGGCTACATCCATTTCTGTTTCTAACTTCATATTCCTGACTAAGGGTATGTTGAAGACTATCCTGTAACATCAGCAACTTGCTTAGTGTATGACAACAGTTTTACACATATGGGCCAGTGTTCCAGCTTCTGAACTCCACCTACATACCAGGCTTTGCACATATGACATGTTGGTAGGGTTTGTTCTGTAGTGAGCTGTGAGTATATCATGCTGCCATTCCTGCCATCAGTCCACTCCTGTTATGTCCCCCACACGTACTGTGGGGTTGGGGCCATATATATGTGGGATTCAGCTACACAATACTTGTGTGCCCTTATGCAGTCCAGAGGTCAGTGTATGTAACATTGGTATATGGCCCTGTATTATTAAGTCTGCGGGGGGTGCACCATAACTAACATAGGCTGTTACAACATGTGGGGGTATCAGGGGTAAGCTGCCTTAAGGTATCTGGATGTACAGTACCATACGATCCACCTTGGGTAAATGCAGGCCTACTGCCTCCTGCCATACAGACTGTTCTGTTTGTCAGTGTGCTTGTGATGGTGTCAGTTATGCCTTGTTATGTAACAGTTACATCCCATTGTGTCAACTGAGGTCTTTACCCCCTAGGGATTGTGTACAGAGTTTAGATAAAGGCTGCTGAACTATACATCTACATTACTTACTGTTGATTGTTTGGTATTCTGTGGCCCAGTATTTCTTTACTATTGTACTACTTGAAGGCCCCTGCCTGGACAACAACATATGTAAACCTTTCCAGACTACTGTATAAGTATAACTGTTTCACAGTTGCATTACTCTGTTTATATGGATGTCAGTGTCTAAACAGCTATATGACATGGCATATACAACTGTAATAGTACACAAATAAAGCTTTCCCATGTATGCAAACCTGTGTGCGGTGTTATATCCTTTGACTTCTCTGTGGGTATATGTTGCAGGCAACGATTGTCATTTGTATCTCATACAGTGTACAGTTGCTTAGGTGGTAACTGTAGGCATAGTGGCTGTTCCATATTGTGTGCATCTTCTACATATGTATCTTACTATATATATCTCTGCATGTGTATGTGTAGTTACACACACACACACACACACACACATATATATATATATGTGTGTGTGTGTGTGTGTGTGTGTGTGTGTGTGTGTGTGTGTGTGTGTGTATCTGTATCTGCATATATGTGTCTATATATATGTATCCTAGGGATGTTGATTGCTTCCACATTGTACATTCCCTATGGGAGCCAACTGTACTGCATGATATGTTACTGATACCAGCCTGACATCTTACAGGTGGGATGGAGTATTGATAACATATTGTGCCCATGTCATGTCAGGTGCTGGTTATGGGATCTTCAACAGTTGGTAGTGTATTGCAGGGCAGATGTGTTTGGCTGTGGGTGAGGATACCTATTCATACAGGAAGTATGTTGTTTGGTGCTACTCAACCCCATTAATGGTACTTGTGGACATATATGTTTTTGCTATGTTCCCATTTTTATCTACAGATGTATGTCTGTATATACCTATATAGATATATTTATCTGCTTGCATATATATAGTATATAGGTTCATAGGTTCATAGGTAGATACTAGGGCATTTATAAGCCTAGCCAGAGTGTATTTGGCTTCCACCACCCTATTAGTTTAGCCTACTGTGCCTCTGTAAAGTAGGTCACAGAAGGTACCCTTTTAAAATTAGTTTACTGTGCCTCTGTCTAGCAGGGACACAGAAGAGATCCCAGGGGTGAATTTGTGATTTCCAATCCACGCGTCAAGATTTCGCTTGAAGAGGGTCAGCGAGGGGCTATGTCTAACATGAATTGGGATTCTATTCCAGAGTAAGGGGAGCCTCTGGGAAATGAATCTGTCCCTCAAGCATGTCCTATTTATTTTTGTGCTGAGGTTTAGGTCCCTGGAGCGTGTAGCTCTAAGGGACTTGGATTTTTTGAGGTGGAGCATGTCCATTAATTCTGGGTTTGACATGGCTTTGTACATCAGGCATAGATCACCTCTGAGTAGGCGGTAAGTAACTGAGTAGAGCTGGAGTTTCTTTAGTCGAGCTGCATAGGACATCTGTTTGTAGCCCATGATCCTCTTGGTGAGGTACTTTTGGGGTCTCTCCAGTTGCTGCAGGTGTCGGGTAAGGTACATCCCAAAAGGGGCATTGTATTCAATTATGGGCCTGATGAGTGACGAGTAGATGGGCACAATGACCTCTCTTGATCTAGATGTGAACCCTTTCATGATAAGGTGGGCTATATAGAAGGTCTTTCTAACCACTTTGGCAACGTGATTGTCAAAGGAGAGATTACTATCTACGTTGGTCCCCAAATCTTTAATTACTTCTTCCATACTTAATGGATTACCACCTATGTCATAATTTGTGGGCACCTTGTTTTTCCCAAAGGGGATGACTATGCACTTTTTAGCATTTAGCTTGAGGCCGTGGCTCTGGCACCAAGCATCCATCTCTGTGAGACCCTTTTGGAGGATGCTTGTGTCAGCTGGAGATTCGATTATGGCCCCCAGTTTGCAGTCATCTGTGAACTTTGTCAGCCATAATTCCCCCGTGTTAGCCTGAACCTCAGAGAAGTATATACTGAACAAGAGAGGTCCCAGAACTGAGCCCTGTGGGATGCCACTTGTAACTGGTTTGGATTCGGACATGGCACCTGCGATTCTGTCCATGTGGGTTCTATCTCTGAGCCAGTTTGCAACCCATCTTGTGATATAGGGGTTGATATTTAAGCTGGTAAGCTTATTTATGATGCCCGAGTGGGGTATTGTGTCGAAGGCTTTTGCGAGGTCCAGGTGGGCTGTGTGGACTACCTTGCCCTCATCTATGGCTTTGGTAACTGTTTCAAAGAAATCAACTAGGTTTAAGAGGCAAGATCTGCCCTTAACAAAGCCGAATTGGGTAGGGTCCAGTGTCTGGAGGCTCCCAATGTCTTTGTTTATGAGTTCCATGATAATACGCTCCATAGCTTTACAGACAATACTAGTCAGGCTTATGGGGCGATAGTTTCTGGGGTCCATTGTGGCACCACCTTTGTGGAGTGGGACCACTGTAGCTGTACGCCATTCTTTGGGTACATATCCTGTAGTAAGGCTAAGTTTGAACAGTGACTTAATGTGAGGGTTCAGTTCTTCTTTGAGCTCATGTAAGACACAGCCTGGGACACCGTCCGGTCCCATAGATGCTGTGTTTTTTGCTTTGGAGAGGGCAGATTTCACCTGTGCATCTGTGATGTCAGGGAGGTTACATTCAGTTGGGATAGGCATTTGCTCCTTTGGGGGGAAGCGGGGGAGAAGTTTGCGCTGAATCTGTCTGCCAGGATGTTGGCTATGTCTGTAGGTTCGGTATATTTTGTACCATTATACAACAATTCAGAGCATATCTGGGAGTTTCCGCCCATGTTCCTGACATAACTAAAGAAGGCCTTGTGATTATCTTTAGTGTCTAGGGCAATTTTTCTTTCAAAACTGGCCTTTGATGATTTTATGAGGGATCGAAGTTTCTTGCTAATACTGATCAGAGATGCCTTCCCTTTTTGGGATTTTGCTCTGTCATGTAGTAGCTTCCTCCTTCTGTTGTATAGTTTATTTATGGCCAGGGTCCACCAGACCGGTCTCCTGTTTTTGGAGGAGTGAGTCTTGGTTTTATTTGGGATAGCACGATCCATGCATTCCTGCAGGTGCTTATAGAATGCATTTGTAAAGGATTCTGCGGATTGGGCTGTATTATCCTCTGGCCCAGGGGCTTTGAAGGATTCCACCTCAGTCTTGAGAAGTGCAAAGTTGACTTTTGAGAAATTCTTTACAGTGATTTCCTTGGCTGAGTGTGGGGACGGGATATGGATGTCCAGGGAAATTTGTTTATGGTCTGATCTTACCAATGAGGGGTTTACCTCTGGTGTGGAACATAGAGTCCCCATGTTGGTGATGACCAGGTCCAATATGTTGTTCCCTCTTGTTGGAGCAGTGACCAGTTTTTCCATTGCGTTAGAGTTTATAAATTCAAGGAACCGTTGGGCGGGGGTGTTTGGGCTTGAGTAGTTTTCCCAGTCAATGTTTGGGTAGTTGAAGTCACCCAATAACATAGTGTTTGGAGAGACCTTCATATTCTCCAGTGTTCTCAGGAATGCCAAATGGGGTTCCTGTAATAGGGAGCATGTTCTGTAGCAGGCTACAAACTGAAAGGCAGTTTTGCCCACTGTTAGTTGCACATGGATGGTTTCTGATGCTTCGTGCAGTGCCACTAACCTGGAGGTGTAGGTATCTTTGATGAATATAGATACTCCCCCTCCTTTTGTGCTTCAGTCTGATTTTTGGGGCCGAAACGCATGGTATGAGTTATAACCTGGTAGTGCTGGGGTGCTCTCAGGAGCCTTGAACCAGGTTTCTGTTACTGCACAGACATCGATTTTCTCCATACTGAGGAGACCCTCGAGTGCGTTCATCTTGAGGTTTAGACTTCTGGCATTGAGTAGCATTACATTTAGTTTTTTTTATCCTTGGGTTGTCTATGGAGGTGGGTTTGTCCTTTGAGCCTTGCCTAAAAAAGGCACTATGGGGGTGGCAACAGCCTTGGCCAGTATACAAAAGCCTAAGGGTGACAGGTGCAAGCCGTCCCTAGCGAAGCAACGTGGCTTGTCGAGCATGTCATCCCAGGCTGACAGACACTGGATCCCCTTTGAATGACACCAATACTTTAGCCAATTGTTGAAACTGATCATTTTGTCTTTATACTGTGGCATCATTCTTGGTGAGGGCAAGATGCTACTCAAGGTCAGGGTCATACCAGCCTGGGCTACATGGTCAGAGAGCTCCTCTATGTCTCTTTTCATGTAGTCCAGGGAGGTATGTCTCATGTCATTCACACCAGCATGGACAATGACGGAGTCATACTTGTACTTGCTTTGGAGGGACCTGAGTGCTTGCATTATGTGGCGGATCCTGGCACCCGTCAGGCAGCTTACAGTGACCTTCTCCTTGTTCAGTCTGGTGAGCAGGACATCAGTGTGCTGGACAATAGAGCCCCCTATAACAAGTGTATTTGGTGTGTTGTTTAGCCTTAAGGGCTGTGACTGTGAGGCACACTGATTTTGTGAGATATGTGATTCGTGGGTATTGTTGAGGGGTGGCTGTTACTTGGATATCTGCTTAGAAGGTCTTTGCTGTTTAGGCAGATTTTTATTTAGAGCCTCCGAGTGTGTTTTTGTGTGTTTATGTGTTGGGTATGCAGATGCAATAGGTCTGTGTGAGACTGGATTTGTGGTGTGGGTGGTTACCTTTTCCTCCTGACTGACTGTGCCAGTCTTGGGTTGAGAGAGCTTTGCCTCCAGTTTGGCTGTGTAACTGCATCTCTCACATGTATTAGAGTTTGTTGGAAGGAGGAGAGGGTTGTCTGTGTACATAAGGCAATTGTAATATTGCCTCAAAATTCCCAGATTCACCAGCTGGACTGGAGAATAACCTTGAAACTGACCCTTGGACATACCAGATTAGTCTAGGGAACTGTTTTTTTACTGATCAGATTAGGGAAGGGAACTGATTTTTCACTTGATCAGGAAGGACAAATCGGGAGCTTAATACGTATGAGAAGTCAAGGAGGGTGTAGTGCTTTAGTTAGTTAGTGTTTCCTTATAAGAGCTGAGCAAGTGCAGGGCTTTAGAAAGAGAATAGAATGATTACTTTGAGAGTTTGAACAGTTCTAAGGGAAAAATTGAAGAGCAGACTTTGTGGAGCCTGGAATAGTTTAAATCTGTTTAGGCGGCGCTGCCCGATGCTGCTCTGTGCGCAAAATCGTGCAAAAAGAGAGTTATAGGGTTTTAAGAGAGAGAGATCAAGGAGTTTAGAATTGACCCAAAAAGGCCAATAAAGCTACAGCTTCTAGGTAGTAACCACTCCTCCAGGGACAGGCAGGCTGTTCAGTGTTAACCACTCCCACTGGTGAACGCAGAGACTTCCCTTTAGCCCAAGCAAGCACTGGCCTTCTAGAAACTTCCAAACAGTTCAGAATAGCAAATCTGTTACTGAACTTTCTTAACTTTCAGAAAGTGTGAAAAAAGCAAGATTTTTTTGTTTTTTTTTTCTTTTTGTTGTAGTTTAAAGGTAGCAGAGATACACAAGCAGCAAAATAATCACAACAGTGCAATAAATGACCCCACACTTGAGTGCTAGGCCAAAATCAGGTAAAATGCAGTTTTTAGAGAAAAAAAGATTTTAAATTAAGCGAAACACAGGAAATGCAGTAAACAGGCTCTAGATGTGTTCCAAAGTACTGTCACTGTTACAGATATAAACTTTAGCAAGCCAGAAAATGCCAAAAAGTAGGCAGCAAAGCAGTAAAACTTAACAAAAAATAAGAAGAAAATACTTAAAATCACAAAAGTGGCTCCTTTTCTTCTCACAGCATTTTCTCCCCTTGGTAGGAGCTTCAGCAACAACTAGCAAGCCTGAAAAGATGCCAAAACCACGGGGCAGCCGGGTTTTAAGAGAGAGAGAGAGAGATCAAGGAGTTTAGAATTGACCCAAAATGGCCAATAAAACTACAGCTTCTAGGTAGTAACCACTCCTCCAGGGACAGGCAGGCTGTTCAGTGTTAACCACTCCCACTGGTGAACACAGAGACTTCCCTTTTGCCCAAGCAAGCACTGGCCTTCTAGAAACTTCCAAATAGTTCAGAACAGCAAATCTGTAACTGAACTTTCTTAACTTTCAGAAAGTGGGAAAAAAGCAAGATTTTTTGTTTTTTTTTTCTTTTTGTTGTAGTTTAAAGGTAGCAGAGATACACAAGCAGCAAAATAATCACAACAGTGCAATAAACGACCCCACACTTGAGTGCTAGGCCAAAATCAGGTAAAATGCAGTTTTTAGAGAAAAAAACGATTTTAAATTAAGTGCAACACAGGAAATGCAGTAAACAGGCTCTAGATGTGTTCCAAGTACTGTTACTGTTACATATATAAACTTTAGCAAGCCAGAAAATTCCAAAAAGTAGGCGGCAAAGCAGTAAAACTTAACAAAAAATCAGTTGAAAATACTTAAAATCACAAAAGTGGCTCCTTTTCTTCTCTCAGCGTTTTCTCCCCTTGGTAGGTGCTTCAGCAACAACTAGCAAGCTTATATTATATATATATATATATATATATATATATATATATATATATATATATATACATATATAGATATGATTTAGATATTAATATATATATACACACAAACACATACATCTACATGTTGAAATATATTCCCTGTACTGTTGAGTGACTGGGCTGAATGATATGTTTGTGAAAACATCAAGGCTCTATGTATCTGACATGGCTTAGTGGTAAATCACTTTGGCTATGATGTGCAGGATCCTGTGTTTGAGCCTTGCAGATGCTGTTTATTTTGTTGCTGGGCAGAACAAGAACCATTGGATACAGAGTGATTAAGACACTTTTAAGCAGTTGTAAACGGGTTTGCGTGGAGGTAAGCACTGCTAACTTCCGGTTAAATGTTCTTATACTCAGTTAGCTTTTCAATTGCTTAACCTGTGTAGGCATTGCTTACCCCTGTGCAAACAGGCTTAAACACACTTACTGATGCTTAAAAGTGATTACACCTGCTTACCCCTTGCTAATTTCTTTAAAATAAAAGACAAAAGGGTTGATAGGAAAGTGGTGAAAAAGGGGCACAAAGTGGGAAAGACAGTAGGGAAAATAGCTAGGGATGTGCAGGAAGGGTGTAGGAAAGGTCCAGAGCTGCCCATGTCTTCTACAGCAAGAGCTGTGTATATACACTGAATATGGAGGTAAATTTGGACACTCAAACCCCTGAGAGAGGGGTGAGGACAACAATATGTTGTGATGCCAATTAGATCAGATTACATGTGTCCTGTGGACACATGTGCGAAATGGACAACTATGTATGGGGCGAGATTTTTTTTGAGAACAGATTGCCCTTTTTTCAGTTGAGAGTGGGATGCTGGGCAGGGATAGTAGGTATATTTGGGGAGGTAGGTTGGGTAGGTTAACAGAAAAGACAAACAAGACACATACAGGGGCGGTATATGACACATGTGGGGGATAGACACCTTGATGGAGTGGGGTGTTGGGACATTGGAAGCCCATGAGCCCACTAGTGGAAACAGTGGGACTGAGATCCCCAACCATGGGCAGTCATCACTGCACCTTCACAGCCCCGGAGGTGGCTGTGCTGGGGGCTGACTCGCACAACCAGGCCGACCCTCTAGTTGTGAGACATGGCCCCCGCGCTGGTGTAGGAGATCTCTGACCTCCCTGCGGAGCTCACTACCTACAATGACCTGGTGACGGGTGACAGGTTCCGGTCCGCGCCCGCTCCTGGGGGGACAAGCCCCATCCCCTGAGGTGGTTCCACCCGAAGGTGGTGCAGGACCAATGGAGGAGGAGGTCCCAGGTTGGGCCCCAGGCATGTTGGTGCCCAGTGCCATGGCCAGCTGAGATGGGACAGGTGGGTCTGCTGGGACCGGCCTTCCCAAACATGCTATAGTATTTAAATTTTATCAACATATGTGGCTTAGTAATAGTCAACACATTCCAGGGTTAGGTATAACAGCATGCAGCGATATTCCCATTAACCCAGACACCAGATATGGAACAGTTGCATAGCAAACAGAACACATGCATATATGGGACCACAGGGGTAATAACAACAGCATGCAGGTACGTTGATGGCACCATGCCACCAATGTTGGAATATTTCAATACAGCACGTGCGTGGAAACAGATTTAAATATTTATCATCCAGTGATCAGTGATACTTAATTATTCAGAGCAACTGCAACACTCACAATTCCATACAATACCAGAGTAAACAGAAGCAGTACAGGGTATCAAGGTTTTTATTTCTTGATTGCACAATAGTATTATGCACATACATCTCACTCTGTTACTGCACACACTCTGGTCACAGCTTGAAAACATGGGGATGTAGATAGGACATACTTGGGTTATTACTCTCATAACAGTTTCAGAAGTTTTTAGAGTGACAGGTTTGTTCTTATAGATGTGTGACAATCAGTTGTATTCCCTGTTTGCTGTCTAAATATCTGGGATCATCCCACTGATTTCCCAGTGGGACAGGTTGACATGCAACATATATGGGCCACTTTACTGGACATTCTGGACATATTGATATAGCTGTGGGTTATGATTCTGTATGCAGACTACTACCACTGTCAGGATTCGAACCATGGCTGTGTGTGCTAAAAATACAACAGTTCACGTCTCAGTTGCATGTGCTATTCGAGGGGGGGGGGGTTCTGCCTTTTCCCTGTTTTCTATGTGTCTCTCAGTTGTACTAAATGGCCTCTGGGGATTATACCAATCATATACAGGCATTCCTACACATTCTATTTATGGTGCACAGTGTGGGTAACAGTGCTTAATACAACAGTACTATTATGTGATTGCAAATCTACATTACCATATGATACCAGAGTATACACATGCAGTCCAGCAGTTAGACCTTTATTGTGAGGCTATTATGCTTTTATTTACATACAAAATATATGAGACTCTTCCTGCCATATTCTCTGGTGTATGCAGTACTTGCCTTAAACAATACAGGTTTTATACAGGCAATTAATTTACTAATACTTTTAGATTTATTTCCTATGACAGTACATGCAAGTGTATTACTGACCTGCCTCGCATGGCAACCTCTCCAGGTGACTTCCATGGGCCTCCTGATTTGTGACCCGCTCACTTGCAGCTTTGGAGGACATAAGAGGAATATTTAGTCATACCTATCCATGATATACATGAGCTGGCAATTATTGCACACAGTTGAGTGATACTTACATACAACTGGGACAGCCCCTGCTGTTCTAGCCTCTTGGATCCACTGCTCCAAGAGGTCCCCCGTGCACCACTTCAGGTCAGCATAGTGATGCCTGACCTGCTCAACAGTTTGAGGTATGCCAGTGGCACTGGTGAGGTAACGGGCGAGATGGTCCCAGGCTTCCGCCTTATATTGGGAACCCTGGTACTGGCCCTACAGCAGTCTCTTCTCATGGTCTTTGATAAGGAGTCCTGCTATGACTCTGGACTCCTGGATGCACCAGCACTGCACCCGGAAGTGCACACCTTCTCCCCTTACTGCCATTGTGCCTGCAAGGGGAAGCTGCAACCAGTTATGAGATGTATTCCCACCTATTGGGTTTAAGTGGGGCTGATTTGCTGCACATTTCCATGATTGGCCGATTTTGAAAAGGCTAGGCTATGGGCAAACCTGCTTACCTAAGGTTGGCATTGTTAAAAGGGGTAAAACACTGGGCACATTGAGTTATCTGGCCTACACATTCCTTACACCTCCTAAGCTGGCCTGTGCAATGCTTAGCATTGCTTGCATTAGACTTTGCATTATATTTTCTTTTTGGCATTGATTTATCATTCATTACATCTTATATATATGCCTGGTAGCCATGATGCATGTGTATGTACACTGTATGGGGTCCATGTGTTTTATTGGGGACTTCAACACTCTATTACAATTACACCTCAGTTTTGGGCTTACTGCTGTACTCCAATTCACATATTTATGTTATGTAGTAGGTCATAGAACATATAACTGTATACTGATTCCTTTCACAGGTTCAGTTTGATTTTACTATAGTGAGGATGTGTTTGGTGATATCTCATTCTTCTGAACTGCTGTGATGGCTTGGTGGTTAACTACTGTGACTATAGTGTATAGGGTCCGGGTTCAGGACCTGCAAGGCTGCTTATTTTGTTGATGGGAAGAACAAGGGCCGTTGGATACAGAGTGATTAAGGACCTTTTAAGCAGTTGTAAGCAGGTTTGTGCAGGTTTGCAAGAGGGTAAGTAATGCTAACCTCTGGTTGAGTATGCTTACAGAGAGATAGCCGCAAAATTGCTTAACCTGTGTGCGCATTGCTTACCCGCTTACTAGTGTTTCAATATGCTTACTACTGCTTAATTTTGCTTACACTTGCTTACTAGTGCTTACTTCCGCTTACAATTGCAGTGATTTAGACAGTAATATCTAATGGTTCTTGGGAAGGTGGGGGATTTGGTAGCTGTATGGAGTTGTCATTCATTACACATTTTACCTTCCATTTGCATCCACGATTTCTGTGTACATATACTGTATGGGGCACATATGCTTATCTGGGGATTTTGCAACATTATGACACTGACACTTCACATGTGCATTTAATGTAGTACTCCAGTTCACAAATGTATGTTATTTAATGGATTATGCAACTAAAATATTGGTCATAACATGATTTGCCATGGAAAATGGGATGTGCTGCAGTGGGACTCGAACCAGGAATGCCTGCTCAGAAGGTGAATGCTTTGCCCACTATGCTATTGTGATACTGCTTAATTTGCATATATCTACCTTGTTATCCTCTTCAGCCATTTAAGCTGCATTAATAGTAGCTAAGCAATGGGCACACCCATGCACCTATGGTTAGCTTTAATCGGATTCTTAATTTAAAAAAAAAAGGTTTGTTCATTTTATTTGTATTTACTATTGCTGTTGTACATGTTGGGGGATGTTGTTGGGGATATGCGGACATCTATATGCGGTCTTGCTCATTTCTTTGGCCTTTCTGGTGTTCTTCATTGCGGGATGTGTATATTCTGAGAGCTCTGCTCTCAGACACTCCCCCTGCACTCTTACACACTCCGTGTAAGATTAGAAGCTCAGGCAGCACCCCTTCATTAATATGCATTGCGGGAAGTCTTCTGCTCCTAAACGTCTGCTTCCTTGCATGACTAAGCTAGTCCTGTATGGAAGATTAGTAAATCCAGGGGAGTATTTTTGAAATTCAAGCCTCATGGTGTACAAAGGAAAAATTGCACTGCTTATAACAAATCCTTTAGAAATTGCACTACAAAACTATATTTTTCAAAGATGTAGTACAGAAAAATAAAAACATTCAAAATAATTTCTATGTCATTACTTAGAAATATTAAAATGAGTTGTTTGGATGCACTATTGAAGTAAAATATTTGATAAAGTGGGGAGTCTGGTCTGCCTAGCAGCATGGCAAGAGCATAATTTCAAAGCTCATGAGTGACAGTGAAACCTTCTAAAGTATCTTTAAAGAAAACAGTGTCTTGTAGTGAGGAAAGTACTTCAGAATTAATCATGAATAAATATTTTTTCCATTCTTACCAGAAAAGTTTGAAGAAGCTTCACCAAAAGAAAAAAAAAATGTATTTCTGTTTGATAAAGATTCCGGAATGGAAACAGAATTGGAAAGATCCACAATACGCTATCAGTTGAGAATGACAGAAACTGAGGTAGAAATGGAAAAAAAATATATAGTGAGAGATTAACAAGACTTGAACCATTTATAACAGGAAAAAGTATACTGACAAACCCTGCATGAAATTAAGCCACAGAAAAAGTAATAATCTTGAGAACAAATCTAAAACAGTGAATGCAAGAATTCTAGGAGTTCCTGAGCACTTTCCTGACAAGGGATGAAGAGCAACATTAGAGACAGGTGTATTCAAACGTACCTGTCAACATATCTGAATACAGATATTGAAAGCATAAAAAGGTCCAGCACACATGTCTAGGGAAAATAGACTAAAGTGTGTCCTCATGGTTCTACAGTCAACAAGAACTGTTTACTGGCTGATCAGTAACCACAAACAACATTTGGCATCTGTTATGATAACTACCAGTTCAAACTTCTTCTTGACTTCTCCATGGATTTACTCAAACAAAGACAGATATTTTTTAAATATTAACTATATTTATTTTTATTTTATATATTTTATATTTGTTTACCAGAAAATTCTGACTGGACAGAGGTCCTTTTTCAGCAGAGGCCTGAGGAGAAAAACTCCAAAATGAAAAGACAAAAGTACAGAGTTGACAAAGGTACAAAACTGACAAAAGTCCCAAGATGACAAAGTCCAAATTTGACAAAAGAACAGTATTGACTACAGTACAGATAAAGTTTGCTTTATATAGATATTAAACAGTGGTTTGTATTGAATATTACATTCATGTATACATTTCATCATAGTTTGATAGTGACCTTGTTGCATACCTCTCAACTGTACAGATTTTCGCAGAATGTCCAGATTTTTGTCTCATATTTTTGATCCATTTTTAATAAAATTGTGGTTTTCTGGAAAAACATTGGCAAATCATTAAATGTTGAAGTCAGAAAATAATGACACATATTTGAATTTCAGATTTCATACCCTTCAAAAAATTCATGCTAATGTAAAACCTGTTATACTATCAACTTTCTAAGTTTCTAAGAACAATATTTAAAAATTGTCCCTATTTTTGGGACTTTGTTCCCCCAATTATTTATGGCTCTGTCCATATTTTTTGCTTTAACAGGTTGAGTGGTATACTTTGTTGTGAATCAGACATATATAAATTCCACACAGGTGAGTAAGGAGATTCATAGAATGCAGTCCAACAAATGTGTATGAATTATACATACATATGTAATGGTTGAGGATTAAAATAACTAGCCTGGACAAGTGCAGGGACAGAGCCATAGGTTAGTTAAGTGTGATTTTAGAAGTTTTTGAATTGTGTTGTTGAACAGTTAGAGGATATTTGGGTAGGTAGTGTGTTCCAACTTTAGCTATAACAAATGTTTTTTTTAAATAAACATGATGTATTCTGCTGTAATCACAATTTGAAATGGAAATTCCAAATCAGGCATTGATGCACCAAGAGGGCAAGATACTACTCTACATTAGGAAGAAAAAAACAGCTTTCTGAAAAAGATGAAGAGTGAATATGGAAGGAGTAAGACATTCATCCAACAAGAATACAGCGAGACTGTCTGAAAATGCTTTTATTACTAAAATATACTCAAGATGATAATCAGAATATTGTAACTAATAAACAAGAATGCACATCTCCTCGCTCTGCAGATGCTGGAAATCATGGCTAACAAACTTCTATGAGGTCTGCCTCTTTACCTAAAATAAATATTTTTCTATAAATTCTAGAAGGTAAAGAAGAACTCCAGGCAGATACATGGACAATAGAAATGAAGAAAAGAGCAGCACGTCTCATAATAAAAAAAAAAAAGGCAAGCACAATATGGCCTGAATGAAATGGATTCACATTATATGCGTTTGGACCAAAATCGTGCGCATTTAAGTGTTATTACTGGGAAATATGTACTAAGTCCAAAACTACTATCTTCTTCAAGGTATGGCAAGTTTATAGTTAGTAAATATTAGTAGCAGAGGTATTTGGATGCTCCCACCCACTTCAAGGGGGTATGCAGGACAGCTTGACCCATTGTAAAATGCCTTAAACAAGTAACAATGACTTTTAAAGTTTACTGTTACTTGTGTTAAATCACACAAAAAGTTCTTTAGTTTCTGGACTTGGATTATTGAACCATAAACTTCTGATAGGCAGCTGGATTGCTAACTGTCTCACAGAGAGGACATGGATAATCAAAATAAGGGAAGTTACCTCTACAAAGACACCAGTCACCAGTGGAGTCCCTCAGAGTTCTCTGGTGGGACATCTCCTGTTTGTCATCTGCTAATACCAAAGGGCTCTGGCTGATTAAGTTTGCAGATGACTGCAAGCTGGAAGCAGTCATTGAATACTCACCCTGCATGAAGGTTGGTCCCAAATAAATGACTGGTGTCAAAATGATGAGCTGAAACTAAATGCCAAACATTTGATTATTGAATCCTTTGGGAAGTCCTCTACTCTAGCAAACTACAGTATTGACAATATGTCCCAAGTGTTGATCCAGTTATTCAGGATTTGGGAACTTATGTAGAGAGTGACCTGAATTTTGACTAACGTGTCCATTGTTGTAAGAAAGTCCTTCTGCATTGCACAGCATAGAAACAAAGGGATTGTGTCTAGATCTAGGTTTGTCATTGTGCCCCTTCACTCAGCCCTCATTAGGGCAATCATTGACTAGAATGCCCCCTTTTGCATGACTGTCCACACAGATACCTTACTAAAAGGATACAAAACTTAAACATGTCCTACATGAATCGACTCAAAACCCTGTCACTGTACTCAGTATCCTACAGACTGCTTACAGATGATTTGTGTCTGGCACACAAGACATCCTCTGCATCATTATTGATGGATTTACTGCACATCAGCAAGCAAGACAAATGGCATCAGAAATGTTCAGTCTAGGGTTCTAAGTCTATTTGAAAACATCAACAGAGCAGTTTGGAGGGAAAGGTATATCTTGCAGAGGATACCATTGCTCTGGAGCAGACTCTTCATCCACATAAAACAAAGTCCATTCCTCTCCATATTCAAGTATGACTTAGATCTATGGATGGGACTGTTCTCTGTACTACTAATAGACAGAGGCAGCTCCTAAATGCCATATCCCATGCACGGGTCCCAAAAAATTATCTATAGTATGATCACAGTTGTTCTCATTAGGATACTATATAATTATCAACCCTGCGATACATAAGGCCAAACTATAACTAAGTAGGATAGATTATTTTGAATACAAAAAGGGAAGCTGGCTAGGCTTAAAAATGCCCTCAAGAGCAGCTAACCTAGTACTTACCTATGAATGAAGTACTATAGACTTTGACCTTGCTGATGAACATTGTAGTACTACAAATCAACAAGAGTAAAGAAGGGACACAAAATATGGGGAAAAATGCTCATAGTTTTTTTTATTCGCAAACTCTATCTTATATGCATTTGATGCTGTTGTAGATTAATAAAACAAAAAATTTCTCTTGAATGAAGGTAAGGATACATTTTGTTTTGCTGTCACTTAAAAATAATAGTAATGCAAGGCATCATAAGGGAATGCCTATACTTCAATAACAATCAAATAAGGGATAAGTGTAATGGAGTAAAGAGGCCTTATGTTCTGGTTATATCAAGGATAACAACTTTAAAGACATATTTTAAATACTGTTACTTCTCTGTACCTGGACAGATTGCAAATTAACATTGGAAATACCTGTCTAAAAGATATTATAATAGAAAAATAGGATCCAATGTAGAATGATTGTAATGAATTTATAAAGGAGTTGGGGCTATTAAGAGCACTGGAGCAATACAAGGGAAGCAATCATAAAGGCCATAGCATGCCTAGCCATTTACATAGATACAGTTACCATTCACCTAATGTAGACACACTTGAAAGTCTGAGCCTCCCTTTTCTAGTACTTAATAGTGTTTACTCCCAAATTGAGCAGGAAATTACATGACAGTTCTAATGTAAATTTGGGTCTATCCATCCAGTCATGACGACTAGCCTTAATGATAGTCAAAGTAGTACTTTGTTTGACCTGTAATGGTAACTTATTCTATAGGCTAGGAATATGTTGAACTAAGACTCAGTCTCTCTAGCAAGTCTTGTGTATGTATGTATTTATTTATTTACATTTGTTTACCAGGAGAGTCTGACTGGAAAGAAGCCCAATTTTCTTGGTGTAGATTTACATTCCAAGTATAGGTGCTTGTAGAACCACTGGCTTGCAAAGAACAAGAAGTTCAGATAGGTTTGTGTCTGTTGTGGCTCAAAAAAGCAAGACATGGGTCATCTTTGAGCAACCTGTAGGATACTGAATATAATGCGAGTTGTTCTAATTTATTAGTATAGGTGAAAGATTTATGTCCTTTAGATTTCCTGGCAAAATATATTTAGATTCTTTTTAGTTGAGCAATATGCTTTGATTTGTGCATGACAAAAGGGCACTGCCTTCAGTGATAGGTCTGATAGGGGAAAGGTACAGTGGAAGGATAACTTCTTTGGATCTTGAGTACATACCTTTGGAAATTAACTGTGTCAAATAGAAGGACTTCTTAACTATGGTAGAAATGTGAGTATCAAATAAGAGAGAGCTGTCCACATAAATGCACAGGTCCCTTCTGACCATGTGTGTTTGAAGAAGAGTATCAGTCAAATCATATGCAGTGTGAACAGCTTTTTTTACTGACTGCTAATATGCTGCACATCTTTGCATTTAACTAGAGACAGTTTTCAGTACCACTAGTATGTGCATATTCCAGCCCTTCTTGGAGTTGCTTAAAATCTATGGTTGAGCAGATAAACTCAGTTAACAATACTTCCAGGATATGTGACTGCATATTTGCAAATTAAATGTCAAAATATACTTGAAAAAACAGCAAAAACACTTCTCAGTTTAACAAGGCTGTTACCATAGAGAAGTGACTAGAGTACCTGAATTCACAACCATTATCATCATCATCATTATCATCTTCATCATCATAATCATCATCATCATCAGCTACTTGGAATTATTAGTAGAGTGTTTAAAGGTTACCTTTCTAAAAAATGGTGCGGACTCTTAGCAGATCTCTAATCACTTCATGACCCAGGAAATGCATTTTTGCAATTAAAGAATGAGAGCCATGATTTGAGTGTTTAATTTTCTTAAGAACCCTGGTTGATTTTCCACATGAAAAAAGGTTTATGAAAACAGATACCTGAGGTAAAGTTTCCTGAACTATGTTTAAAGATTCTGTCCTGCAACATCAGCTAACTGCCATGCAGACAGCAACTTTAAGTGCCTCTGAGCATATGCAAGACTCTCTGAGGCAATCTTATCTCAAAACAAATGTCAGCAAAACTTTACATTTTAAGATCCTGAAGCCTTCCTATGCATAATTGATAAGAAGAGGAAATTAAATGCAAAGAAATTAGTAATAAAATGATGCTTCTTTGAAGTCATATGCCAGAAAAACAGATATGCACAAAGGTAATGCACCATATACCAATGAATTAAAATGTACAAATTAGATAAGAAGTTATATTACTCTGTTTTTAATTATTTATTTGACATTTGGTTACCGGGAAGGTCCAACTAGGAAGAAAGCCCAGTTTCAGTGGAGGTCCAGGTAGAAAAGCTCCATATTAGTATTATAATAGTTATGTTACATTTGAACTGGAAATTATAAAAAAGGGCAGTAAGTATTCAGGTTAAATAATATAACAGAACAAAAATAAATAGTATGAAAAGGGCAATACAGAATTCATAAAAATGCCAGAGATTAACATAAGTTAATTTAGAGAACAAAGAGATAAAAATAAAGTACAATAAAGATAGTAAGAATAAATAAATAAACAAGATGAATGGAAGACTCTACATGGAGGAGGTAAGATGAGGAAGTAACAAGTGCCAAAATAATGATTATATTAAGGTTAGATGATGAAGTTAAGATGAGAGAGGTAATTAGTACTAAAAGAAGCATTGTATTGGAGTTTAATGTGATGGTTAGAGGAAATTGGTAGATGGGGAAATGTAGGGAAAGTTAATAAATAAGGAATTGGGACATGGAGGAAGAATAAAGAGAGAGGAGAAAAAGAAAGACAAAGGACTAGAAATAAACAGAAAAAAGTGAAGAGGGGAAGGGTATATTATGAGAATAGTTAATTAAGTGATATACAGGAACAAAGGTGAGAGCCACGGAAAAATTCTTTTAAGGAGTATTTGAATAGAAAAAACCTAGGTATTAGTCTAAAATCCAAGGGGAAAAAAATCCAAGTCTTCGGTACTGAGTTTGAGTAAACGAAATGATCAACCGAGTTTTTTTTTTTTGGTTTGTAGATGTTAAAGAGATGTTTTTCAGATTAAGGTAGGGGACAACTAGTCTGGTAGAAATTGAGAATGGTGTTGATAGCTGAGCAAGATGAAGGTTTAAATATAATTATGTAGGTTTTTATAAAGTTGAGTTAACTTAAGTTGGTGGGGCAACTCAATCCATTTTAGGGATTTGAGGGAGATTCAGTGCTGTGATCTGAAGGAGTGAACCTGACTATTTTATTGCAGCAAAGCACTATTTTGATTAGAAGCAGGGTCTGTACATTGGTGAGGATAGGGGAGGCATATACAGTAATAGAAATGGAAGGAGTTATACCATGGCAAGTGCTCCTCTTGAATTGTTGGTGAGAATCTTTTTCATATACATAGCATAACACATTTCTGATTAGTATTTTTATACAGTTTTGAATATGGAGATCAAATTTCAATTGATCATTGATTATAACACTATTTAGCCTGGTAGGAGATATGACTTCAGTCTTAGTGCTATTGGGAGAGTAAATATTAAAGGTGTCTTTAAGGGGTGACAGGGATTTAGGAAAAATAGAAGAAGTTTGTTTTTTGGTGGTGTGGTTTAAGAGAAGTTGGTTATCTTTGGGACAGTTTTTGATGGAGTGGAAAACATTTTGGGTGATGGTTTGGAGATGAGTGAGGTTATTAGAGGAGCAGATGAGTGTGGAATTATCTACATATTATATAATGGTGGCTTATTTAAAGAAAAGGTGGAAATTGGCAATAATTGTATTAAAAAGAAAGGGACCAAGAATGGACCCTTGAGGTATACCAGTGTTAACTGTTAAGAGGGAAGCATAAGAAGATAAACATTTAACAGATTGAAGCTGTTGGATAGGTAGTTAAATCCAGTTAAGTGCAGTAATAGACTCTGATCAGACATTATAGAGAGCAAGATGTGGTGACAATGCTTTTGAGAGGTCAAGAATGACAGAAGAAATGAGCACATTTTAATATCTGGCTTTGAAGGGTGGTTGTGGTACTATGGTTAGGACAAAAGCCAGGTGGAATTTTAGAAATGGTTAGGGTTAGGTTTAAAATTTTGTTTTAGAGTATAGGTGGAGGTGTTTAGTATTGTAAATTTGAAGAGAAGAGAGGAGTTAAGTTGATTAGTTTTGAAGTAATGGGAATTGTATAAGGATTGCCAGTATTACTACTAGAGTGAGGAAGTGTGGCAGGAAATCTGATATGAGAGATAGATGAGATGAAGCATGTAAGGTGGGATAAGAGTAGAAGTACTGATGTTATTGTATTTTAGAATGATATTGGTTATTAGAACAATTAGCTAGAGGATGAAGAATGACTATTTTTGGATGAGTAATAAGATGTTTAAAGGGAGTTTAAGCAAAAATGGTGTAAAGAAAGAAAAGTTCTGAGAGAAGAATGAAAGTAGTATAGGTAATAAAAGATGTGTTAATAGATGCTTGGTAAAGGTATTTGCCACAGTAAGTGAGAATTTGTGATGAAGGAAAAAATGGAAGAGAAGGGTTAGGTAGTATAATAGATACTGTAAAGGGAAATTATGCATGGCAAGTGTAGGTTTTTGGGAATAGTGGGAGAGAATAAAAGAGAGGAGAAATTGGGTAAAGAAGTGGTTGGCAAGGGGAGCATGTAATGTGAACTTATGGGAGTAGATAAATAAGGAAGTTAGGTATAGATAAAACGATGGCATAATAGGTAGCTGCAGCAGGTGATAGCTATAGTGAGACAGGAGAGGTGGGGGCTAATTCAGGAAAACGTAAGAAATTGATTAGTTATAAAAGTAGAGTGTGTGGGTGGGAATTGGGGTAGGGTTGGGAAGAAAAGTGAGCATCTTCAGAATGAGGTCAAACAGAGGTGAGCTCCTACTCTCAATGCACAGAGCACTTAGAGAAACTCCCATAACAAAACAATCTATTGAATAATGCAGTAAGAGTGAGGAGAAGTAATGGCACACACACACCTTAGGCAAATGTAATGTTCCAGTATGGGACAAGTAATAGTTAGTAGACAGGGTTCCAGGGTCACCAGCAGAGATAGTAGTAGGTCAGTAAAAAATAAAAGAATGAGCCATGTTTGAGGTCATACAGAAGGAATGAACCACTGAAGTCAGTGGCATGCAGATGCCTTAGGTGAAGTAAATATTCCAGTGTGGGACAAGCAGCAATCAGTAAGCAGGGTTCCAATGTCACCAGTAGGGATGGTGGTAAGCCAGTAAAAATAAAAGATCGAGCCAAGATTGGGGTTATACAACTTAGTTAGTGGAGAAATCACAGCTCAAAGGGTATTCAGAATTGCACAAGCCAAGGTGGAAGTAACAGCCTTGTTACTTATGTGTAATTAAGCAACACAAGGAAATATAAGGGGGTAACCATATTTTTAAAGTAACAGAAGGCCATGCAAATAAGATGGCAAGCAAGCAACATAAAAGACAAAGCTGCAGACAAATGAAAGTGAATTAACTACCCATTATATATAAATGAGAATCAAAAACTTTATAAGTTGGATGCCATGGATACCCTCTTCAATGTAAAACATTAGTGATCTGAATGAACAAACTATATTATAACTCTGGTGAGAAATACTATGCAACAGGTTATTATTATATCAACATACATTAAAACCTTATTTTATGCTTCTAAGGAAAACTGTCGAATTACTTGCTATTAAATGGATATTATAATAATTAAAAATAATAGAAAGAAGTATTATTTTGATGGCAAAGTAACAATATTTCAATATAGAGGGCATAAACTGTTAAGCAACTTTTCAATAAATACTATGATAATTTATTTATTTATTTGGCATTTGTTTACTGGGAAAGTCCGACTGGGTCATGATGTACCCATTTTCAGTGGAGGCACGGGAATAATGCAGGTTATGTCTTTACAACTGCAAACTGCAATATGGCTGTTGAATTCAGCTATAATAAAATGCATAGCACATATATAATTCTGTACAGTACTTCCTTGTAAAGCATGTCAGAAGCATCTTTGTGATTTAATACTACTTGAGCTATATCAAAGTGGCTTTATCTTGTAACAGTGTAAATAATCCTGTGAAATGTTGAAACGCATAAAGGATACTTATGCATATGCATTATATTCATTGTTTTCCAACTTCAGTTATGTTAAACAGCTTAGTTAAGATTATAAAGAGAGTTAGACTAGGACATTTTCAGCATGGATATAAACAATAATATAAGCTCATGACTAAACAATCCATATTTAATTGTAAAGAACGATAACACTTCATGTCTCCTTGGATACCTCATGCCCACCATTCCTAGAATATTCCTGTAAAAATGCCCTTGTATCCTGTCCAGAGTAATAGCAACTTATTATATACACAGAAAGTCCCACAATATTATATTATTTGTCTAACCATGACCCTATATATAAGGAATAAAACCATCTAATCTCTGCTTACAGTGCTTCTAAAACATTACTTCACAAAAACATCTTCTAATAATATCCAACAAATGAGAGTTAAAGTTTAAGGAATCGTATTTTTAAACCTAAGTCAATAATAAAGTGACATTCTGTATATTAAAATTATCCATAGCATAATGATAATTAATATTCACAATGCCAAAATGCATAATACAAGATTAACATTAAACTTCCTATCATTCTTTGTGACCCAGTTAAATAAGGTATCCAGGTATGCTTGAAAAGGAAAACTATTCCAACAGCCCAATAATTACTGTACCAACTTTTACATCATCTGCATATTTAGTCATCCCAAATTTATTATCACCTGGGAAACTGGCCATAAAAATATCAAATAATACTGGACCCGATACGGAACCCTGTGGAACACCTGCCATAGGAACCACAGCTGAGGTGATCTAACCAGCCCTAACAAGTCATCTGAACTAATACTAATTGTTCAACCCATTTCTAGGCCAAACAAAATAATTCACAAAAAAATATCGGACAATAAACTAGTATCAATATCCATGTTATTATGTCCAACTGAAATCTCAAAATCTGACTATGCATCCTTTTTATATCACTTCAACTGATTAAAGAAGATATTTTTATTTTTTACAACATTAGTAGCCATCCTTTTCTCATAATCTTTTTTATTTAACCTAATTAGCTTCCTTAACTTATTCCTCACCATTCTAAATGTAGTTACTTTTACCTCCAGGCTTCTTCAGTCTTTTCCACAAAATCCAGGATTAATTATTTAACTTTTTGCAAAGAGCTACTCAACCAAAGATATTTATATCCTTTAAACTTATTGGAAAACAGAGACACAAAATTATCAATTGACGTATACAAAAAAAAAAAAAAAAATCATAGAACATGTTCAAACTTCCCTAGCACTAACTGCACAGACTATTTCTATATCCATTTAGCTATATCTTGCCTTATCTTATCATAATTTGCTCAATAAAAAGCATATGTGGTCCTATGAACTAACCTTATATTAATAAACATTAATACTTGATATGACCAGGAGATAGAAGAATTATCAGAACCCTTTAGTTTTTCACAGTTTTCACAATCACCAATCAGTTCTCAAATATTTACCCAGATTATACTCAAAATATGATATCCTCTAGTTAGTGATGTCACTACCTGATAATAACTCATTCCATTACTAATACTTATCAGTTCACCAAATAGACCCTTGTTAGAGTTCACACAAGAACAGTAAATACTACTAGCATTCCATTCATCATGCACATAAAAATATCTGTCAAACAAATATATTGTTGATCTAAAGAAACCTTAAAGGACATCACAAGATGGATTAGGGGGCCTATAATAAGTCCAGTTTTAAACACCTTTCCCCCAAAATCCAGTTTAATTGAAGTTATCTCATAATTATCATCAGTATCATGAATACTAATCAACAAACCTCCTTGAACAGAAATAGAAACTCCACTACCCCTTCCTTCCTTCTTTATTCTATGAAAAGCTTTATACCCTGGTAAACTCAATGATCCTTTTTTTTTTGAAAAAATATGCCTCAGGTACCATAACAACATGATAATTATCATGTATCACCTTTACTTCTAAAAACTGAAACTAATTATTCAAAGAATAAAATAACTTTGTGCATTCGGAGCTTCTGAGCTTTATTGTGAGCTGTTGTGAGTTGCTGTACTACTATTTCTTAAGTGGAGCCTGCTTCCGGACCATTTTGCTTGGTTTGTTGGTTATTCTGCCTTTTTTGTGTTCCGGAGGTTAATTATTCAAACTTCTGGCATTATGTAAAATAAGTTGTATACTTATTTTCCAACCTGCCCTATAAACAGTCATGGTAGATCGTATACTAAAAAAACAGTCCTTAATATTTTAACTTATGTAACATAATTTTGTTTCCTGTATGACTAAGATGTGTCATATCAAGGCCAAATAGTTTCCTACACATGTACATTTCTTCCCAAACATACATATATTGCTCGCTATTGATAATATTTGTAAAGCTCCTTGCCACCTTAATCAAAGTATCATTAACCAGCACAAAAAATAATGCTTAAACAACTTTTTCTTCTGTACCCTCAGTAGTCTTCCCTGCAATCATTAACACATGCCACAATGACCACCATATCACCTTTAATATTAACTAAGAAAATCTTTTTCAAAGCAACCAAAATATCCTATATTCTGCCCTCTCCTATGCAAACCATTACACACTAATTATTTTCCCAGGTTCCCACAGTCTTAACATTCCTTAACATGGAGTCTCCAATCAACAATTTTTTTAACAGAATATCAACCTCATCTTCCTCTCTCAACACCTGACATGTGGTTCATTAGAGCCACCATAGCTCTCCTTCTCTTCTTCCTGTTTACATCCCCTACTTCCTCTAATGTACCATCTTCTATTTTGTCTTACAGAAATCCCCATTGTCTGTCCCCTAGATACCATATGATCATCAGCGCCAGAAGAAATGACATTAAACTCAATACCACTAACGCTATCTAACACCTCAGTTTGGGTACTAATTACTGGTGCCGCAGACTGAGAACACATATTATTGAGTCAAGTTCCACCAATAACCCCATCTATACAACACAGAGAACCATTTTTACTCACAGATTTTTGTATTTCCCTATTTGCCAACACTTAATTTATAGGGAAAATGATTTAGAACACTTTCTTCATCAACCTGACATCCCACACTTGCTATTTCTTTCCTATCCACTAAAACATTTTTTTTTTTAATTTACACATTTTTTGCAAGTACCCACAACTGTATCCCGACCCTCAGTTGCACATCCAACATCATATAATCAGAACACCTGTTGAATCCATGGTCCAACAAATTATCCAGACAATATTTATCCATGTATTCTGTATCCTGGCAACAATAATTTAAAACAAATTTTACAAATTTACCAAATTCTCCTACACGTCTACCACTCTTACTGTGCTTAACATGCAAAGACACATAAAATGCATATTTGCATTGTCATGAAACATGCATCTACTCACTTGCATCTGCTAATGAAAACAGTTAAAAAGCCTTCACTATAAACTATAATAAGACAAGATCCCACAAGTACCCACCCAGCATATAAGGATTTGAGGTATTCGTAATACTTCTGTGCTTGTTTCTTTATAAAAAAAATGAACCCCCAAGTCCTTAGTAGGACTCCAGGGAAAGATAATAAACCACATTGCCATTGCACAACTCATTGCTGATTGTGACATATTAATGGCAGAAGGACTGTATACTGAAAGGCATAATAATGAGGCAAGACTGTTCCACTTTTGATTGTGCAAACATTATGGTATTGAAGTGGCTGAAAAACATTGGAAACATGACTCACAAAGTATCATAGAAAATGATGAGGTCTACATCACATGGAATCACCTATTACCAACAGTTCAAAAAACAGATGCCAGAAAAATGGATATAGTGGTCCAAGAAAAGAAGACAAAAGTAGCATTGATCACTGAAATTGCAAAACCCAGTGTCTACAGTGTCTTACATATAGACAGACATGGAGTCATAAAATATCAGGATTTGCAGGCAGAAACGAGAGCAATTTGGAAGAAAGATATTCAGACAGTTCCAATAGTAATAGGAGCAACGGGTCTTATAAAAAAAGAATTTACAATTATATTTAGATATGCTATCAATGTGTGTAATCCCATATGAATTACAGAAGAAGTCAGTCTTTACTGAGCACATAGCGGGTGCTGAATGAGTACTTCTGGCCAACATCAAAGACTGAAACAATACTAATTTCATGAACTTTAATCGTACTTTGACTTAGGAATTGGGTCCATTCCCATCATGGTATTAGAAACCCAAAATTCTTGGAGAAATTAAAAAAAGAGAGACACAGTAAACTACTACAATTACTCTGTACACGCTTGCTTATTTTAGGCTGCATTCTTCTCTTCTTGTAGTAAATATCACAGCCAAACTAATACACTCTTTTAGGCTATAACTGTAAGTGAAACACTAAAATAATGCCATATACAGTAACTGTTTAATAGAGTTACATGCATAGCTGTAACCTGTTTTTGAAAGACTAAAATATAGTGAAAAACAGAAACGATACTAGTCGTAAATACTGGGTGTCATGTTTTAGGTTAGATATGGTTTTGGAAAGTGCAATGAGATTCATACTGAAAGGATCACAATGGAGTAAAACCTTGTATGCAGTCTTACCTTACAGTATAGCCATAGTAATCATTGTATGGAGTATATCTATTTACATATATATGCGACCCCTTTTCATGATCATATGAAGTTCATAAATACATTTGTTTCTGAGCAGGTCTCACGACAGCAACCTAAAGGGACTTCAGCCTCTGCACAGTGAGATAAGGATGCTCTTTTCAGTGCAGTGATCCTCTGCCCCAGCTGCTATGATGCCATAAGATGATAAAAAAGTTCATGAGCAGTTTGTGGGAAAAACCTTAATAGTAATGACATTTTATGTGGTGGTGAAGACAACCCTGTTTCCACAATCAGACTTTGCCCTTCCCCCACTCAGTGATGCTGCAGAGCTTCCTCCAGCGGGAGCTCACATGGCACGTTATCACCTCATAGACATACTGTGGTAATAACCCTAGTGTGAATATCAAACCTTGTTATGGTAGAACACAGCACAGCAGGAAACAAGAAGGTGATAATGTATGGGAGATAATGTAGAACACTGGACCCGCACTGATGTTTTTGCATAGCTTTCAGAATGATATAACAATTGTGTAACATCTAAGAGATGCTAAATATCATCAGTACCACATCTCTCAACTTCTTTGCTCAATAAACATGGTTAAAGCTAAAAATAATGGGTAGAAATCCGATTATTGTTATTCTTACCTCTCAAGTGACCTCATTATGATGATTTCTTTCATTTTGAGTCTTAAAAAGTCCATGTTCCTCAGTGCTCCACATTTGTAGGGCATATTACACATTCAGTTTTAATAATTTTTCTAATTAATGTCATGGACAGCCAAGAGATATGCTCAGCAATAATACAAAACCTTTTTTGTAACATTTAGTGGCAGTAACAGTTTCAGGTGGCATTCTAAGCACTTTGCCTAGAATACTCGTATGTATCTCTGAGCTACATTTATGAATTCCAGAGTCAACTGATATGCAAACAGCAGGGGGTATGACCTTTCTGTCCTTGTAAACTTAACGTTTTAATTAGTATTATAGCTACACTAATATCAAGAACATGATCAACTGCATATACTGTGGTTTAAATCTATTTTGTCTCACTAAATATTTCAACAGTATGATACAAAGGTTTACTACAGAAGTATGAGCAGGGAGTGCTGCAACAAATATACACATATGAGCAAGGGGTGAAATATTTATAATGTAGAAATGCTACTGATAGTTAATATCTTCTATCCTAAAATCTTCTCCCATTGCATGAAGGTACAGCATACTCAGTCAAGTAAAACTATATGAAATTGTTCTCACATAACAGTAAACTACTACTAGTTGCATTGCTAATTGATGCCAGGTAATCTATTGGGATAATTTTTTTAGTTAACATCTCTGATGCATACTGTAGTCACTCAGAGGAGGTAGTGTTACTGCTTCTGTAAAGGCCACTGGTGCTACACTTATGGGTATATGTAGTAATGGTTGTTTTTGCAGAAAGACACTGTATAGAATATCAAGTCCAGACCTTTTAAGTTATCTGTGTAATTCATAATGTATATATATAATTTATAATTTATAGCTCAAAGGAAGAAAATTAAAGAAATATTATGTACATGACTTGAGCCGGTACAGAACCCAGTGATTCCAGTATACAACAAGTCTGAGACAGAGATCTGGCCATTAATAATAATTATTCTCTTTTTCCTTCTGTGAAGCCAGTTTTGCACAAAACATCTATATAAGGTTTTACTTCCCTCCATTTGAAGCATTTAATAATATGGTCATTAGGAGTGCTATAAAAAGTCTTGGCTAGATCTATGAAAACTACTGCAATATCAAGGCCATTATCAAAGGTTTGGCTGAAAGATTCATAAAACAATGCTAAACATGTGAATGTAGCTCTTACTTTAATATAATCATGTTGATGTATGTCTAACTCAGACCTGTAAAAGATTTTACCTTTAGAACTCATTATGCATCTTATGAATCATATGACAGAGCTGACAGTGAAGCTAATTGGGAAGTAATTTGAAGCCAGGTCATAGCTGTCACCTTTCAATATAGGAAAAACATTTTTTTTCTAAAACATAGGGGCAGTCTCTTCTTTCCACAATCAGTTGAAGAGACCAAAACATGCACTATGCATAGTGTCTTTAAAATTGCAAATTAATTGAGATGATGTCTTATCAGGTCCCATACTGCCATTATTTTTTATATTTATAAGAGGGTACCTTGACAATACTGTCTAACATAATGGGGCCATCTTTGCCAGTTACATATAATGACCTAAAATGATGGAAAACAGTTTACAGCCAGAAATCAGCTATGAAAAGTATCTGTTAAAGGGTTTGATTTTTGTTGAAGACTTCCATTATAAGCTGTGAGTCATTAATTGCCAAGTTGTCAGGTGGCAAAGGAGTGATCTTATGATGTCCATTGTACAATAACAGTCAACACCTGACTCTGTTAAATGTTGTATTGTCTGATTTAGGAAGTATCTGTCTATCTACCTATCTATCCATCTATCTATAACTATAGCTGTCTATATGAGAGTACTTGATTTTGTCAAGTTTGTGTGAATGATGTCGTACAATTCCAAGGGGGTGAAGAATATGCCCTTAACCTGTTTTTTTGCAATCCCAGAGTAAGTATATATAATTAGCAGGGGGTGTGGATCAAACTGTCAAAAGAGTACATCACAAAACAATTTTAAAGCGAATCTAAAATGATCGAAAAATGCATAGAATAAAAGTAATGTTTTTGCAAGCCCCCCTGTATTACTCGCACCTTCTGCTAATTATATATACCAACTCTGAGACCACGCAATAGGGGGGGGTAAGAGCAAATTTCCACACCACGCTGCATCACCATCTCATACAAAACCTGCCATCAAAACTTAAAATTCAGAATAATGTTCATTCATATGAGTGTTTGCTTTTTTTTATCACTAAGAAGTGTTCACTCATATGACTTTTTGCTGTTCTGGATGCAAACCATATATAAATATGTATATATATATATATATATATATATATATATATATATATATATATATATATATATATATTTACACACACACACACACATATATATATATATATATATATATATATATATATATGTTATATGAGTTATTACTGCATGCATTTCATCGCTTGCTGAACCACTGATGTTTGTCATTGCTTGTTCAGTTTGGCAGATTTTTTAACTGTTGAAGTTCATTATGTTGACCATTACATAATTGAAGGGTCTTTGCCCTTTCTTCAAATTTGTGTGACCCTGGAATTATTATATTTTATTTCGGGGGTATGGGGGTAAACTCCTCCCACATTAAAAGTTGTTATTACATTTACTTTTGCCAGTTTCAAATGTAACCTATTAGTTTACATTCATAATTACTTTTTGCAATGATATTTATGTTGATTAATGGTAATTGCAGATGAGTTTATTCAATGTTTTCTGTTTCAGTGAATCATACCGATGGTTATTCATTATACTCATATAGATATATATATATATATATATATATATATATATATATATATATATATATATACATATAGATAGATATAGATAGATATAGATATAGATATATAAATATATCAAGATTTAAATATAGATATGCATTTGTTAACTAGGGAGGTATCAAAAGCAATTAAATAAAATTCTGGGGAGTAATTTTAGGCAATAAATTAAGCTTTGATAATCTTGTTACAACCAGAATCCAAAAGATTTACTTTGTAACACAATGAATTCTCAGAAGCATAATCAGCATGTTGTGGGAAGCCATCATATTCCTGTATACATGGTTGATCTGTTTATATCTAGAAAATAATGTCATATTCTGGAACCTAAAAAACAAGTCAGTTTACTGCTTCTGAAAGTTCAAAGATACTTAAAATGGAATAAGGAAGAGATAGAAAGCATGTGCTATACTGGAAGTATACTTAAACATTACTGCTTGTACACTGCTGATGAATTAGTGGGCTCATCTGCTTGTCATGAGAAACCATATATAACCCCACCCCACCTGAAAAACAAGAAATTCCTCTTCCATGATCAAACTGCTTCTTCATAGCACTTATTTTTTTCTATTAAATGATGCATTTCTACACTTAGTAGTTTTCCCTTCTCATTTCATCTCTTCATTCTACTCCATTTTCCCTGCGACCATTAAGTCTTCTCCATGCTTCCTGACTGTTCCAGTAATTCCTTTATGTATAGGCCTGTGGCTTCTCTGGGATGTCTTCTTTGTATCAGGAGGTGAGTGTGCAGTGACACCACAAGTAGTACCATAATCCCGGGGGGGGGGGTCAGGGATTATTTCATTCAGCCTAAATCCTTCCTCACTGTGGTAATGTACATGTCTGATTTGGTGACCACTGAAGAGTATGGCCTGAGTGCATACTCTTTTTGGAACACAGAGTGGGTGTTCTGCTCTCTGCTGCCCCCTCCAGCCTGATGTTCCTTTTAAACCATGGTCTCCACTGTAGAACAGCAGAACATTTCCCTGCACACTTTCTCCCCTCCAGAATAGGCACACCCATCAAACTCCTGAGCCACCAATCCAGTGCAAGCTATTGTGCTGTAGTCAAGGTGTTATATCTCTAAATTAGTGGAATGGTGCACACTTATATTATTTTTTGGGTCTTTATCAGTCTGCTGAAATGGCTGACGATCAAACACCAGATGTTCAAACTGTGAAGTTCGAACACTGATTATCGCAATGCCGCAGAACACCGAATTATTTCCCAGGGAAATAATTTGGTGGGCCATTACTATGGCTTTGCGATAATCAGGACTGTGGTGGGAAGTTATGGGTCGGGACCAGGTAAGTGTGCGATTGTGTGGACTGTAGGGTTAGGGCATGAGTTAGGTGAGTTAGGTTAGAGCGCGGGTCAGGTGAGTGTGAAATAGTGACGGACCTTAGGGTTAGGGTTGGGATTAAAGTAAGTGGATAGATAGTAGTGTATGTACAGTTTAGTGTAGGGTTAGATTCAGGATTTTAAGTGTATGTGTGTGGATTGCTGTTTTTTTGGTGTGCTTGTGTTGTGTGTGTGTTTCTTGGAAAAGCGATTTTTTTCCCTGGGAAAAAAATCGCTGTTCTAAGACTTCAATGTTTTTGCACTTCGCGGTTAGAAGTTCAAACATATGGTGTTCGAACTTCAGCCATTTCAGTGAACTGGTATAGACCCTTATTTTTTTTACTTTTATAAATATGTGACAAGTGAAAAGCTTACATTTTAAGTTTATCACATTTTTAAGTCACTCATTCTGAAGAATAAAAATTATTTCCACTCTTGACAGCAACTTGAAAACTGCATCTGCCATGTACTTTCAGCAAATCCACA
The DNA here is from genome assembly GCF_019279795.1 of Protopterus annectens. Lineage (NCBI taxonomy): Eukaryota > Metazoa > Chordata > Ceratodontiformes > Protopteridae > Protopterus > Protopterus annectens. The sequence goes on along the minus strand of NC_056727.1, from coordinate 1,027,609,573 downwards.
ATGATCCAGTAACCTTTTTCTTAAAACTGAAATAAATAAGAGAAAGGAAACAAAAAAGGACATATGGTAGATTCAGTACATCAAGCCTTTATAAAAAATAGTCTCACACACATACACAAACAAACAGACACACACACACACACACACACACACACACACACACACACACACACACACACACACACACACACACACACACTAAAATCAAGCACTTCTCTTACAGTATTTGAAAATTACATTGATAAGAGCATGGAGAACAGCAAATCCCAGCACAGGATGAAGCTGCTTTAGAGCCATAGAGGGATAAAGCCCTGACTACAGAGCAGGCAATCTGGGTTTGATTAAGAGCTCAGATAATTGCTGGAGTGGCAGAGAAGGATGGGAGTTACCATCCAAGGTGGAAAGGAGTGGCCCAGTGTGTGTCCCCTGTAATGATCACTGCTGGAGGCTGGAGATGTAACAATGAGAGGTGTAGTCTAAGAGAAGATCGAGTGAGGGCATGGATGAGCTACAGAGGAAGTGAAACAAAATTCTGCATGTCCCTTTTGCACACCTACCTCCAGACATTCAGGTGGGACTGCTGGGGGTTGGAGTAAAGGAGACAGGTCATAAAAAGAAACTCTCCTAGTGGATCTACTCAGCTCAACCCTCATTACACCATAAGAGCTGTGCTGACCTAAGCCCTGTCTGAAGATATCCAGAGGGTAGTTTGTTTCTGGTTGACCCATCCACTGATCTGGGTTACCTTGAATAGGGTTGGGGAAAGGCTTTGCTTCACATAGATGGGAAGCCTGTTGTAGAAAATGAGAATTCTCTGAGACAGATACTTGTCCCTTTAACATGTCCTATTTATATCATAGGCAAATTTTAATTCCTTGGATTTAGCAGTTCTGATGTTGTCCATCTTGTGGATATGCAAAAGGTCCAGCAAAGTGGTGTCCAGGGATGACTTGTATGCCAGATGTAGATCACTTCTCAACAGTCTGTAGGAAATTGACAATAGAGATAGGGCTTTGAGACAATCTGCATAGGACATTTTGCTTATGTCTTGTATTCTTTGTGTGAGGAACTCCTGTGGGAGACCTTCAGATACTGCATCCATCCCAGTCTGGCTTTGGCAAATGAAAGTCTTGCCTAATGAACCTGGTGGACTTCTTTGACAAGATCACAGGACAATGACTGAGGATAAAACAGTGCATACTGCCTACCTTGACCTGGCTAAGGAATTTGATACAATATCCTACTCTTGGCATTGTTAACAAACTTATGGAATTAGGAAAAAAAACTCTAGTATAACATGCTGGATAGACAGCTGGCACACAGATAGAGCCCAGGAAGTTAGGACAGGTGAGACCACCTCCTCAAAGAGGCCAGTCACCAGTGGAGTCAATCAAGGTTCTGTGCTGAGCCTGATCCCCTTTGGTATCTACTTCTCAGAAGTCAAGGCTAATGTCAGAGGCCTCCTGCTGACCAAGTTTGCAGATGATTGGAAACAGAGAGCCTAACACGGACAGTTGACTAGTGCCATACCCACAGTTTAAAACAAAATTCCAAGAAATGCATTATAATACCTTTTGGGAAGTGGCCGCCCCAAGAAACTACGTCATCAATAAAACACCACCTAGGAGTTGACCTACTAGTCATGGGAGAGGGAACAAATAGACAATAACCTGGCCTTTGACCAACATGTATCCAAGGTAGTAAGGAAATCTTTGTGTGTTGCTCAACATATAAGTAAGTGTGCGGCATCTTGGTCCAGAAAAAGTTATTGTATCCCTGTTCTCAGCCCTCCTCAGACCCATCATTGAGTATAAAGCCCCTTTCAGCATGTACCTGACAAGACGTATGCAGCAACTGGAACCTGGTCCTCACAGGCTCCTTACAAAAAGAATATAAGGCATAAAGACAATGTCCTGTTTGGATTGCCTCAAAGCCATATCTGTATACGCAATCTCCTACAGACTACTGAGAGGTGATCTATGTCTGGCACACAAGGCATCCATGGACCGCACTCTAATGCACCTTTTGCACAACTACAAAACAAACAGTATCAGAACTACTAGAGCTAAGGACCTACATTTTTCTTGCAATGTAAATACAACATGTTGGGGAGACAGATGTTATATCAGAGAAATCCCTTTCTCTGGAACAGGTTCCCCATCCATGTAAAACAAAGTCACTTCCTAACCCTATTTAAGCATAATTTGGACAATGGGAGTGGAAATCAAAAATTCATCCCTGGTCTGGTGCTCACATCTCTGATGGACAGAGGCAGTCAGAAAGTCATGTCATAACCAACAATCACCCATAAATAAATGTCTAAAACATGTAACTTGTGGGACACATTTGGTTGCACTGCTAGACTTATAAAGACCCTAGTGGTTGTTAGCCTAGTATACACCTATGAACCTATGAATCTATAAACATTCCAGTTCTTGCATGTGCCTGGTTGGATACATATCAAAGGGGATATTACACTCAATGATGAATATGATGAGGGCTGAAAAAGTAGCACTATGACTTCCGTGGACATAGATGGCATAACTTTTCTTATAAGCTGAGTTGCATAGAATGATTTTCTTGCTACCTTAGACACATGCTAATCAAAAGCCAGGATACTACCTACATATGTCCCCAAGTTCCTAACTTCTGGATTTACACTTAATGGTGTTTTATTGATGAGGTATTTTCCCAAGGTGGGTAAAGGTACCATTATTCATTTCTTAGCATTGAGTTTTAAACAGTAGCTTTCTACTCATCATTTGTCTGTGTTACACCTTCCTGTAAGTTGTTTGTGTCACTGGGAGATTTACTAACTGCTCCTAGGTTGCAATCATCTGCAAACTTGGTTAGCCAGATGTCCCTGATGTTGGCCTTGATGTCTAAAAAGTAGAAGTCAAAGAGGAGGGGAACTATCGTGGAGCCCTGAAGGACTCTACTGATGACAGGTCTCTTAGTGGAGGTGGTCTCCTCAATTCTAACTTCCTGGGTCCTATCTGTGAGCCAGTTTACTATACAGCATGTTACATAGGAGTTTATGCCTAACTACATGAATTTATTAACAGTGCCCTAGTGGGGTACTGTATTAAATATCTTAGCCATGTTAAGGTAGGCAGTATGCACTGTTGTGTCAACATCCAATGTCTTGGTGATTTTCTCAAAGAAGTCAAACAAATTTTGTAGACATAACCTGCACTTGACAAAACCAAACTGTGTTGGATTTGGTGTCCAAAAGTTTCTTATGTCACTATTAATCATTTCCATGATAATTCTTTTCATGGCTTTGCAGATGAGACTAGTCAGACTAATGGATCTTTAGTTCCCAGGATCTGTTAATGGACCACTCTTATGCAGAACCATAGCACAAAGTCTGTTCAGAGACTATTGTTGAAAAGTAATTCCAGTGACTATGATAGGTCATATTTCTGGCTGTTCAGAGGTATCCTGGGATATTATCTGGGCTCAGTGAGGCTGTGATTTAGGCCTTAGAGAACACATTTAAGACCTGCTTCCTATTGATATCTGGTGTGGTTAATAATTGTAAATAGATCATCTGCACTGCCCACTTCACTCAAAAATGAGGTTGAGGACCAAAGAAAGGACTACCAAACATGTTTTAGTAAATAAAAACAAACAAAAAAAACAAACAAACAAACAAATAAGCTCTCCTGTAGCTATAGTAGCAATCTGCTACTGTTGAACAAACTACTTGCTACACTTACTACACAGTCACACACTGACTGTTTCTATCGTGACCTCAAATGTAGTATCCAACTTCATTTATGAAACTGTTATATCCTTACAACATTATACATCAGTACTGGTACTGCAGCTGTACACCATCCACATGTGCTGATTATACCCCCTAAGAGCTGACACCCAGATCAGCCTCTCCCTTTGTCTTGTCATACTCATGGATCTAAATTATTTGTTAATGAGCTCAGGCCACTGAACACAAGTACACTGACTAGTTAAATGACTTGTTCAGATTCATGAGGAAAGCAAATTAAGGCTGAGGGACTCAGACCCTGAAATATAGGAAATCACTTTTCTGTGTTCATTGGCAAACTGATTCCTGGACTTAAGTAGAAGGCACAGGCATATTTCTAAAAATAAACAAAACACTAAGCAAATATCAAAACACTGAGAGCTGAGGTGACCTCAGAGTACAAAACTAGAGATATAGAAAATATTTAACACTACAATTTTGAATAAGAAACTCAGCTGGCAAAGAGGCAGGAGATTTGTTATTCTTCAGCTTTGTTCACTAAGCAGAGCTAAACAGCAACAAATGGAAGGGACATGAAAAACTGTGGCAAAGAATTGTCTTTCAAATCATGAAGCTTAAGGAACACGTAGATGCATTAAAAGAGACATTATGTAAGGAAAAGATAAATAACCTGAAATTCAGAATCCAATCCTGACTCAGATAAATAGCAGTGAGTAGAAATAGTTAAAATCTAACACTTCACAATTTCCTGAAGTAAATTATTTTAAGGATGAACTATGGACATGAGACCCTTTGGGTGTTTGAGGCTGTTTTACATTAAGAAGGTTTAGTGGTCTGCACTGCTGTGGCAGGACAGGTAGCTTACATCATTCATTTTAAGTGTATCTACTTTATTTAGAAAAAAAAAAATATATATATATACTTGTTTCCCTCCTTTCTAAGCTAGTATAGTCCAGTTTTCAGGTTAGTGCTGAATTCAGGGCTGAATTCAGGGTTGTGTTACAAATCTCTGTGTTTGCCCATACCTTACTTGGATAGAAGGAAGTTTCTCTGTTCACCTGTGAGAGAGGGGAGCTTTGAGCAGCCTATCTGTCCCTGGAGGAGTGGTTTCAGCCCAGAAATTAGTAGTTTATTGGCCATTTTGGGCTAATTTCTATCTCTTTCATTTCCCTGCTATATACAGCTCCAGTTGGCTACGGTAAAACTATTCCCGGCTCCACAAAGTCTCCTCTTCAATTTTTCCCTTGGAACTAGACAAACTATCAACTTAAGCACTCAAGCCTTTCATTTCTCTGCCCGGCACTTGCTCAAAACTTATAGCAAACACTTATAAACCCTAGCACTAGACCCTCCTGTACTGTACAGAAGGACACGGCTCTCTATTCGACCTTACCAGCCATCTAGTAAAACAGTTTACTGTACCTATCCAGGCATGTCCATAGGGCAGTTTCAGCTGTACTCTACAGTCCAACTGGTGAATCTAGGCATTTTGAAGCAATGTTACAACTACCTCATGTGCACAGACAACCCCCTCCTCCTATCACCAACACTAATACATGCGAGAGATGCAATTATACAGCCAAACTGGAGGCAAAGCTCTCTCATCCCAAGACTGGATCAGACAGTCAAGAGGAGAAGGGAAATACTTGCATCACACCACCAGTCTCACACAGACCCATTAAACCAGCACCGGCAAAAAACACACATAAATACATGAAAACATACTCAAAGGTTCTAAATAAAAATCTGCAAAACCAACAGAGACCTCCAAAGCAAACATCCAAGCAACCTCCATCCCACCAACATAAACCATGAAACACATACTTCACAAAACCAGTGTGCCATGCAATCACAGCCCTTAAGGCAAATAACATACCCAACATACTAGTAATAGGTGACTCTATAGTCAGGCACACTGACATCCCACTCACTAGGCGGAATAAGGAGAAGGTTACTTTTAGCTGCCTGTCGGGTGCCAGGATCCGCAACATAACACAAGCACTCAGGTCACTCCAGAACAAGTACAAATATGCCTCTGTCATTGTCCATGTTGGTGTGAATGACTTGAGCCGTACCTCCCTGGACTACATGAAAAGAGACATGGAAGAGCTCTCTGATCATGTAGCACAGGCCAGTATGACCCTGACGCTGAGTAGCATCCTGCCCTCACCAAGAATGATACCACGGTATAAAGAAAAAATTCTCAATTTCAACAACTGGCTAAGATTCTGGTGTCATTCAAAGGGGATCCAGTGTCTGTCTGCCTGGGATGACATGCTCAACAAGCCATGCTGCTTTGCTAGAGACGGCTAGCACCTGTCATCCTTAGGCTTTTGACTACTAGCTTAGTCTCTTGCCACCCCCATAGTGCCGTTTTTAGGCAAGGCTCAAAAGACAAACCCACCGCCGTAAATAGCACAAGTATCAAAAAACTGACGGTAATGCTACTCAATGCCAGAAGTCTAAACCTCAAAATGCACACACTCGAGGCACTCCTCATTATGAAGAAAGTTGATATATGTGCAGTAACAGAAACCTGGTTTAAGGCTCCAGAGAGCATCCCAGCACTACCAGGCAACAACTCATACCATACATTTTGGCCTCAGGATCCAAACCGAAATACAAAAGGCGGGGGCGTATCCATATTCATCAAGGATACCCAAACCTCCAGGTTAGTGGCACAGCACGATGCTTCAGAGATCATCCACATGCAAATAACAATGGGCAAAACTGTAATTCAAATTGTAGCTTGCTACAGATCACCCGCCATGTCCCAGGACTCCCATTCCACGTTTCTGGAAACACTGGGAAACATAAAGGTCCTACCAAACACCCTAATATTGGGTGATTTCTATTACCCAAACATTAACTGGGAGAACGACTCAAATACTAATTCTCTTGCCCAGCATTTCCTAGAATTTATAAACTCAAATGCCCTGGTTCAACAGGTCAACACTCCCACCAGAGGTGACAACATATTGGACCTGGTCATCACCAACATGGGCGACCGGTGCTCCACACCGGAGGTCAACCCCTCAATGGTTAGATCTGACCATAAACAAATCACTTTGGATATCCACATTCCGCCCCCACCCCCGGACAAGAAAACCACCATGAAAAACTTTTCAAAAGCAAACTTCACATTACTTAAGACTGAGGTGGAAAGTTTCAAAGCCCACATGCTGAAGGATAATGCTGTTCAAGCTGCAAAATCCTTTACTAATGCTTTCTAAAGGCACCTACAAGAATGCATGGATGGTGCCATCCCAAGCAAAACCAAGACTCACTCCTCCAAAAAAAGGAAACCAGTCTGGTGGACTCCTGCCATAAACAAGCTATACAATAGAAGGAGGAAACTAGTACAGAAAAGAGTAAAATCCCAAGAAGGGAAGACATCCCTGATCAGTATCAGCAAGAAACTACAATCCCTCATAAAATCATCCAAGGCTAGCTTTGAAAGAAAAATTGCCAAGGACTCTAAAGATAACCATAAGGCATTCTTTAGCTATGTCAATAATCTAAGTGGCAATGTACAGACCTGCTTGGAGTTAGTGCAGAATGGCACAAAATACACTGAACTGACCGATATCACCAACATCCTGGTAGACAGGTTCAGCACAAACTTCAACCCCCCTCTCATCCCCAAAAGGGCCCATAACCATACCAGAAGAATGTAGAGTCCCTGAAATCACAGACACTCAGGTTAAAGCAGCCCTCTCCAAAGCCAAAAACACAGCATCAATGGGACTGGACG
>NC_056727.1:1027582089-1027597089 GCF_019279795.1 Protopterus annectens | reverse complement strand
ATAAATAAGCACCTATCCAGGCATGTCTAAGGGTCAGCTCCTGGTGTTTTCTCCTGTCTACCTGATTAATCTGGGCATCTTGGGGCAATGCAGCAATTTCCTCATGTACACAGACAACCCACTCCTCCTACCACCTAACATTACAACCTGTGAGAGATGCACTTATATAGCCAAACTGGAAGCAAAGCTCTCTTCACCCAAGACTGGACTAGACAGTCAAGAGGAGAAGGTAAACAATTGCACCACACCACACTCATCACATAGTCCCTCAAAACCTAGACCACCAAAACACACACATAGAAACACAAAACACACACCTACATTTGTGGAGGCTCTCGATAAAAATCTGCCGAAGTAACAGGGACCTCCAAATCATAAACGCAAGCAACCACCAGCCCCCAACACAACCCAACCCAAATGACACATAGCCCACAAACTCAGTGTGCCACTCAGCCACAGCCCATAAGGCATAACAACTTACCTAACACTCTAGTCATAGCTGACTCTATAGTCAGGCACACTGATGTTCCACTCACCAGGCTAAACAAGGAGAAAGTTACTGTCAGCTGCCTGTCGAGTGCCATGATCCACCACATAACGCATGCACTCAGGTCCCTCCACAACAAGTACAAATATGACTCTGTCATTGCCCATGTTGGTGTGAGTGACCTGAGACATACTCCCTGGACTACATGAAAAGAGACATGGAGGAGCTGTCCGATCTTGTAGCTCAGACAGGTATGACCCTAGCCCTGAGTAGCATCCTGCCATCACCCAGAATGATACCACAGTACAAGGACAAAATGATTGACTTCAACAATTGGCTAAGCTTCTGGTGTCATTCTAAGAGGATCCAGTATCTGCCTGGGATGACATGATTGACAAACCACGATGCTTTGCCAGAGATGGCCTGCACCTGTCGCCCTTGGGATTCCGGATACTGGCTAAAGCTCTCACCACCCCTATAGTGCCTTTTTTAGGCAAGGTTCAAATGACAAATTCACCCCCGTAACAGGTACAAGCAAGCAAAATCTGAGGGTAATGCTACTCAATGCTAGAAGTCTAAACCTCAAAATGCACTCACTCGAGGCACTCCTTAGATTGGAGAACATTGACATCTGTGCAGTGACAGAGACCTGGTTCAATGCTCCAGAGAGCACCCCTGCATTACCAGGCTATAATTCATACCACACCTTTTGGCCACCTAACCTGGACTGAAACACTAAAGGTGGAGGCGTGTCCATATTCATTAAGGATATCCACACCTCCAGGATAGTTGCTCAGCATAATGCATCCGAGATTATCCAAGTGCAACTAACTCTGGGAAAGACAGCAATCCAAGTTGTACCTTGCTACAGATCCCCCACCATGCCCCAGGATTCCACTCCTCATTTCTTGATACACTGGAAAATATTAGGGTACAACCTAACACCCTAATAATGGGCGATTTCAACTACCCCACCATTAACTGGGAAAACTATTCATGTACCAGCTCTTGTGCTCAACATTTTCTGGAATTCATAAATTCCATTGCCTTGGATCAACTTATCCACACCTCCACCAGGGGCAGCAATATCCTAGACCTGGTCATTACCAACAAGGGCAACTGGTGTTCCACACTACAGGTCATTTCCTTGATGGTCAGATCCGACCATAAGCTAATCACCCTAGACTTCCACATCTCGCTCCCCCCCATTAGGGAAACAACCGTAAAAAATTTCTCCAAAGCCAAAGTCACGCTTCTTAAGACAGAAGTGGCAAACTTCATGACACCCATGCTGATGGACAATAGAGGTATGACTGCTGAATCCTACACAAATGCATTTTATAAGCACTTACAGGAGTGCATGGATCATGAAATTCCTAACAGAACCAAGATGCTATCCTCCAAAAAAAGGAAGCCAATCTGGTGGTCCTCTGCCATAAACAAACTCTACAACAGAAAAAAGAAACTGTTGCAAAAAAGAGTAAAACCCCATGATTGGAGGAGCTCCCTGGTCAGCCTCAGTAAGAAGCTGAGATCCCTCATAAAATCCTCCAAAGCTAGTTATGAAAACAAAATCGCCACTGATTCTAAAAACAACCACAAAGCATTCTATAGATATGTCAAGAATCTCGATGGCAACACTAAGATCTGCTCTGAGTTACAGCACAATGGCACTAAATATACAGAACCAACTGATATTGTCAATATCCTGGCAGATGGATTTAGTGCTAACTTTACCCCACTCTCATCCCCTAAAGGGCCCATCTCTATACCGGAAGAATGCAAAGTTCCTGTAATAATGGCTGCACAGGTAAACAACACACTCTCCAAAGCCAAGAACACAGCATCCATGGGACCTGACAACATCCCAGGCTCCATTCTACATGAACTACAGAATGAACTGGTAACCCACCTAAGTACCATGTTCATTCATAGCCTCACCTCAGGCTTTGTGCCACTAAATGGCACACAGCGATGGTTATCCCACTCCACAAAGGGGGGAGCCACCATGGACCTCAGGAACTACTGCCCCATTAGCCTGATGCGCCTGGTCTGCAAGTCTATGGAATGTATCGTCATGGAACTTATAAACAATGAACACTGGTAATCTCCAAACTCTGGACTCCACCCATTTCAGGTCTGTAAAAGGCAGATGATGTCTCCTAACCCTGATAGACTTCTTTGAAGCGGTCAGCAAAGATGTAGATGAGGGTAAGGTGGTTCACACAGCTTATCTAGATCTCATCAAGGCTTTTGACACCAGCCCCCACTCTGGAATTATAGATAAACTCACTAAACTAGGTATAAACCCCTATGTCACAAGATGGGTTGCCAACTCCCTCACTGACAGAACCCACACTGTGAAAGTAGCAGACTCTAAATCCAACTTCAGGCCAGTGACAAGTGGAGTACCACAGGGTTCAGTCCTGGGTCCTCTCCTGTTTGGTATCTACTTGCCTGAAGTACAGGCTAACACAGAAAGTCTTTGGCTAATGAAGTTCGCAGATGACTGCAAACTAGGAGCCATAATCAAAACTCCTAATGATGTGGACATCTTACAAAAGGGCCTCACTGAGACAGATGCCTGGTGTCAAAGCCATGGCCTCAAGCTCAATGCGAAAAAGTGCATTGTCATCTCTTTTGGTAAAAACTCTGTACCCATGAACTACCACATAGGCGGTAGTTTACTTAACACTGAAAGTGTGATAAGATACCTTGGGACACAGCAGTAGTCTCTCCTTTGATGATCACATCTCCACAGTAATCAGGAAATCCTTCTACGTGGCACACCTCATCACAAAAGGTTTCTCATCCAGGAAAAAAGAGGTCATTGTTCCTTTCTACTCATCACTCATTAGACCCATTATAGAGTACAATGCCCTTTTGGTATGTACCTCACAAGACATCTACAACAACTGGAAAGGCTGCAGAAATACCTCACAAAGAGGATTATTGGCCTCAAACAAATGCCATACACAGACCGTCTCAAAAAACTCCAGCTTTACATTGTCGCATATCACCTACTCAGAGGTGATCTCTGCCTAACATACAAAGCTATGTCAAACCCAGAGCTGTTGGACATGCTCCACTTAAAGAAATCCCAATCCCTCCGAGCTACACACTCTAGGGACTTAAACCTTGTCACCGCAATAAACATAACATGCTGGAGGGATAGATTCCTGTCCCAGAGACCTCCCATACTCTGAAACAAACTACCTGTCTATATCAAACAAAGCTCCTCATTAGCACTCTTCCAGAAAAATCTAGATGAATGGATGGGAGATAGGAAATTCATCCTGGGGATCACTTCTGTGGCTCTGCTCGACAGGGGCATGGGAAAATTATTTTCTTGGGTGGTGAAAGCCATGGTACCTTTTGGCTAGGCTTATATAAGTCCTAGGGCCAATAGCCTAGTACCTACCTTTGAACCTATACCAATGGTATAATGTTTCACAGTATCAAAACCAAAGGTATTCAGGAGCCTAACATAAATCTTGTCATAATTTAGCATTTTACAATAAATGTTTAACTTTTATGACTTTTTAACTGAACAAATATTATAGGGTTCAGTTCTGATGAAACTGATTTCAACCTAGCCTTTGTGGTGCAAATGGAAACTTCTTGGTAGCATTTCTCAAAGTAAGACAGTGGAAATTAATAGCTGTGGCGTATTTCTGAGAATGGTGATACTAGTTTATGTTGGCTAGAAAGAGTATACTAAGTACCAACTAGGAGTGCACTGGCCAGTTATGAACACAAAAAAATAGCAATGACATTTGGTAAAATCATTTTATTCAGGTTGAGTGACCAATTACTAGAGAGAGAGAGAGAGAGAGAGAAATCTAGTGTAAAGACACCTGAGGGCCAGCATGAGGGGAGTATGAGGCAGTTGAAGCCTGATTCAGATTTCTTCAGACTGGTGGAGTGGTGAACCACTGCCGAAACACTGTCTGTTGGCAGCTAGTGACACTATAGAAGGGATAGGCCATGACAGCCAGCTTTTTGTCATTTAACATTCCCAGGAATGGGCATAGCTGGAATGACCCTAAACCAAAACAGTGCGAGGGAACACAGAACCTTTGGTTCCCAGTTGTCTCATGAGAGGGATAAACTAGTGAAAGGAGAAAACAATGGGTAACTGGAGTAGTGAATGAAGTAATTGTGCTGTGTGTGTGTGTGTGTGTGTGTGTGTGTGTGTGTGTGTGTGTGTGTGTGTGTGTGTGCGTGCGTGCGTGCGTGTGTGTGTGTGTGTGCGTGTGTGTGTGTGTGTGTGCATGCATGTGCAAGTGTGCTCGTGTGTGTGTGTGTGCGTGTGTGTGTGTGTGTGTGTGTGTGTGTGTGTGTGTGTGTGTGTGTGTGTGTGTGTGTGTGTGTGTGTGTGTGTGTGTTTCCCTGGCAAAGGACTGGCATCTCAACGAGAACTGTTTCTATGCCTTATCCTGCCACTTGCTGGGTTAGACTCCAGCTCTCCCATTACTCTAAAAAGGACAAAATAGCAGTCATAGCATTTTCAGAAGGCTGTGTGGTATCAAACTAAGATCCTCCTAAACTCTCAGGTTGTGTGACAGAAGGTTGCAATCTAGAGCTTTTCATTTCAGTTTTGTTAACAATCAGGACTTCAGGGGGTTGGCAAGCTGGTGACTGTATCATGTGTCCATCTCTGAACTGCTCCACCATATAAAACATTACAAATCAGTTATGTGGATATTTAAACACAGACAATATTGGTAAGACATTAATTTATAACGAAATGGCGTTGCTTTCCACTGAATTAAGTATTAAAATATATTTGCAGTCTAGAGTAGGAGAAAGTAGGATAATTTTATTTGTCATAAAGCTACTTGTTTGGGTTAAATGCTATGATAATGGTAAGCTAGTTCAAGGAGAAATGACATATATTTAATTTGGACATCAAATTCATTAATAACTCTCCCCCGGATTCAGCAAGCTCAACACAAATTGTAGGAATAGTGCAAGAGCTGCTGCACACAATATGACCGACGAGCATTCCAGGATTGAGCTGCTGGGATGTGCATGAGCACTCCTACACTATTAGCTATATGCTGGTGAAAACCATACAAATTAGGTGAATTAACGATCTAAGAAGCAGGCAGGTGTCTTTGTAGGAATAGTGTAACCTGCAGAAATGTATTCAGTTACTAACTGAATACATTTCTGCAAATTACAAAATGGAGGCATAACAGTTGAAAAGAAAGCATGTATTATATTTAGCAGGCATGCCAATGGACAAATATATGGCCATTGGCATGAAAAATAGTTTAACTATTATAAAATAAAACTTTTATTTTTTTTTTTTGCCGATCTTGGCCGTTTAAGCGTAGGGCAGTTGAGCGCAAACGAGACCATGCCAAAAATAAAAAAAAATGTGAAAAAGCAATTTTCAGGGAAATCTGCCTTTTACCATTATAGTCAATGGCATGCAGAATGAAAACAATACCATGGAACATTGGTTGCTAAGGGAAAAGGCTCAGTGTGTGTGGAGTAACTAAGGAGTAAGGCAGTGGGGTATGCAAATGAGGAGAATCTTACTGAATTACATATTTTTTCTAAGTGTCAGACTACACCTAATGAAGACCACTTTTGCGGCCATGGGAGGGCCATTTCTGCTAAAATGTGTTTACCTTTGCGAAATGGGTTTGCACTGTGTGCATTGGAACTTAAACAAACAAACAAACAAACAAAAACACACAGAAATAGTAGCATTGTTTACATTTTGGCAGCCTGTTTGCATGGCGTACCTCGGGGCTTAAAAGGGGCGGAGATGGGAAGGGGGAAAAGGAAAAAAGGGAAGTAGCAGAATAGAGGCACTCATGTACAAGTAATAGAGCTGGCAGGTGGATGTATCATACTCAGCCAATCACACAGGCAGCATCTGCAGCACACCACTATAAACTACGCAAACACCTTTCAGTCTGTTTTTTTCCCACAAACTCTTCAACACCGGTGTGCACAGATGGGGAAATTTTACCTGACAAATCTAACAAAATGTTAGGGCCTGTTGTTGCTCTCATACATCAGTATGTGCAAGAGGCTGAGAGTGGTGAAGAAGATAATGCTGACAACTGCCCCAGACTTATGAGGAGGAGGAGAAAAGTGTTCAGGCCCAGGGTAAACTACCAGGGGCTACATGATCTGGAAATAGTAGAGCGCTACAGGGTGGACAGGGACATACTGTAGCAAATTGTGGAGCTGTGCCGGCTTCACCTCACATCCAGAACAAACAGAGGGGAACCCATCCCAGTGGATACCAAGGTATTTGTAGCTCTAAGAATTCTAGCTACAGGTACTTTCCAAAGAGCAAGTGGGGATATCATGGGGGTTTCACAGGCATCTGCGTCCAGGATACTCCACCAGTTCCTGGATGCCATGAGAACACATGCTGTGGAGCACATTAAATTCCCCAGCACCCGTGAGGAGCTGAGTAGTAATATACATCTCTTTCACCATGTAGCAGACTACCCAGAGGTACTGCATGCCATAGACTGCTTGCACATCCAAATTAAAGCACCACCTGGTGACCAGGGTATGGTCTACGTAAACTGCAAAAGGTACCACTCCATCAACTGCCAGGTAGTGTACGATGCCCAGGGTATTATCATGAATGTGTGCTCTGGCTGCCCTGGAAGCTATCATGACTCCCACATCTGGCATTCCTCACAGCTGTATCAGTGGTGTACCAGGGGAGACATCTCATATGGCCATTTAGTGGGGGATGCTGGCTACGCACTGGAGCCGTGGATGATGGCACCCATCAGAAATGCACACACACCCACACAAGAATGCCATAATGAGGCACATGCACAAACCAGGATCATTATAGAGCATGTGTTTGGGATGCTCAAGTCATGGTTGTACTGCCTTGAAATATCTGGTGGAGCCTTGCAGTACTCTCCAACCACATGTGCACACATGGTCATAGTATGTGCCATGCTACACAGTATGATCCTGTGGAAACAGCTGCAGCAGGAACAAAATGGGGAAGAGCCACACAGCCTGCCATGATTGCCAAGGCCCCCACAGGCACAGAGTGACTCAGAGGAGGAACATCCTGAACCTGCTCCTGTAGGCAGACAGAGGCATGCCCAGTATGCCCTGGCCTTGGCAAAGAGGCAATGCATAGCACGTACACTGACAGTATAGGGCCCCAGAAACTGATCTCTCTCTCTCTCTCTCTCTCTCTCTCTCTGACTCGCACATACAGTAAAATGGATGCCAAACATCACACCACCTATACCTGACCATGTATAGGCAGTGTACAGTGTGCATCTGACATAGTCAGCCCTCAAGTACCACCCTCACAACAGCTGCAGGCACAAGGTAAGCCAGTCTGTGTAACAAATTAAAATAATGGGGTGGACTTTTCTGATAACATATCTATGGTATTGACCTAGCATGTAAGATAATGGGTTGGCTAACTGGTATAGCAGCAGACAACTGGCAGTTCTGTGGGACAGCAGGATGTGTATCCCCAGTACTGCCCTACTCACATCATGTAGTATCACCCTAGTCAACAAATACTACTGCAGTAGATGTGGTGAGCCAAATAACTGGGGGGAGTCATAGGTCACATGCATGGATGTCAAAGTGGGGGTCCCCTACCCACCACCAGCCCCACACAACAGATCAGCTGTAGACAACCATACAAAAATGCCTGGCAAAGGCCCCTACATGGCAACACTGATGAACTCCCCACCCACAGACTTTTACACAGTGATATCACAGCAGGTCTGGCAGTGGCAGTATGGCTTTGAAAGGTAAGAAGTCTGAAACTACAAATGTCTATGCCAGAACAAGCTGACCTTTGGTTGAGACTATTATGCCTGTAGTCTGAAAGCTAGGGCACACCACAATGCTACATGGGACCAGAATGTTAAGCAAATATCAGCACAGGCTGTGCAGATGTGTAACGTGTACAGTCATGTCACCCCACCATAGTCCCATACAAATGCAGTAACATGTTCCTAGACTTAAGCAGCATCTAACTGTCACCCAGATAGAGTGCAATAGTAACAGAAAGCAATTGTCAGTAACCCACAGTAAACTTACTGGTGCCATTCCAGACGTGTTTCCTGCCAGAAGCCTGGGAACATCTGATCATCAGAATGCACTGCCCTGCTACACATGGCCTGCATCTGTTACACCTGGCCTACAGGCCTCTGGTAAATGCCTATGCCTCACCCACAGTGCCCTTTAGGGAGTGCCTTGGTGTCCACAACACCAACATATCACAGTCCACAAAATGCAAAGAAAGGCCATGGTGACAACTGCAAGGAGCAAACCTGCCTGCCTCAGGGAGCCAGACATTGGAACAAAGCCATGAATAATGGGGTGATGAATGTCCATAAAGAAGGACACCTGTGAAATACTGCTCTAATAATATTATAAAGTTGATGGAATGATTTGTAGTAGTAGCATGGAATGTCTGATGGGTACAAAGTCTGAAACTGCAATGTCAACTGTCTGTAACATCTGACTTCAAACCTGAATGACTTGTAAAACACTTGTGCTGGAAAACCACACTTGTTTTGGTAACCAACAAGATATATGAGTCGTGCATGTGGACATTCTGTGAGACTCCATACAGTCGACAGGCAGGGCTTAGATTGTAAACATGGGAATGCACCCACTGCAGGCAGGCCTAACCCTGGAAGATGGTGACATGTCTGCACCCACAGAACCCTGGGCCACAGCCATGGGGAGTAACACACCCCTCCCTGATCACTCATCCTATGCAACATCCTGACCCCAACATGTGGCCATCCAAGAAAAATGAGGTGGGCCATACATATATGTGTGACAAACACACACCTCCAGGCTGGTTAAACAGTCTGACACATACAAGACCCTCCAAGAGCGGTCAACCATTGAGGAGAGCCCAATGCAAAGTACTGGTAGCTATAGCCAAACATATCTGCCCAGGATACACACACCCCACATATC
Organism: Protopterus annectens; assembly: GCF_019279795.1. Lineage (NCBI taxonomy): Eukaryota > Metazoa > Chordata > Ceratodontiformes > Protopteridae > Protopterus > Protopterus annectens. The sequence continues at coordinate 1,027,587,641 of NC_056727.1, read as the reverse complement.
GTATCCCCTACAAATATATCTGAAGTCTGCCTGTCACCCTGATCCTGTCTGAATTATATTATCCAACTGTGGACTGGAAATCACACTAAGCCAGAACATAAATGCACAGAGATTCCACCATTGTAAAATCTCCCCAAGGTGCTGGAACATTTCCACAGCACCAGCAGTCAATTGCTTGTAGGCACACCCCTCAACAGGATGAATAGTACAATAATGCATAGCATTTGGCCCATTAACCTTGTGTGTGCATCATCTATCCTGTATTCCTCTGGTAAATCACTGTGATGATTTCAGGAGGTATGTCACCAGGTACTGAAACAGTACATGACAGTGTCAAATGGCATATATGACAGATGTCTGCTAAAACTAGCCCTGTAACCCTTGCATCCCAAACATTAGTGAGAGAAATTGTCACAATTATTGTATGGCCCATTGTCCCCACATTTTGATAGGCTATCTCCAGATATCCTGCACCAACAAGTTGACAGTTATGGCTATAGCACAAAACAAACAGGACTGGAGTACAACAATCCCTGGAATGGATTCCCACATGTACTATAGAAGGACACACTGGGCATGCTCATACACTTACAGAAATGTCAGTAGGCTCTAGGAATAAACAGGATTTCCCCACCCAGTGCACTTTCTATTGCCCTATCTTAGCAGTCCTGAATATGTCTGTCACCATAGCAGTCACTTTTGTTAGACCCAGCACCATAAGCTCTGTAGTACATGTGATAACTGCATAAGATAGTACAAATAACTAGTTAGGTAGGAGTTCTAATCTCAGTCCTGGTAAATGTAAAAGTGTGTGTGTGTGTGTGTGTGTGTGTGTGTGTGTGTGTGTGTGTGTGTGTGTGTGTGTGTGTGTGTCTGTAGCTAAAAGCTTTAGAGTCCATTCAAACCATGTACAGCTCCCCTTACCCCACTTTAACAGTCCTGCAGATATCAGTCATCTTAGAAGTTCCTTCTGTCAAGCTTCAACCCCATAAGCTCTGTGGCACATTTAACTGCATAACACAATAGTTCAAATAACTAATTAGGTAGGAATTTTAATCTCAGTCCTGGCAATTGCAAAAGTGTGTGTATGTTCACAACTAATGCTTTTGGGTCCATTTAAACCCAGTATACCTCCTCTTTCCCCACTTTTGCAGTCCTGCAGATATCAGTCATCTTAGAAGTGCCTTCTGTCAAAGCTCAGTCCCATATGCTATGTGGCGCATGTGTTAACTGCATAGCACAATAGTTCAGATAACTAGTTAGGTACGAGTTCTAATTTCAGTCCTGACAAATGTAGAAGTGTGTGTGTGTGTGTGTGTGTGTGTGTGTGTGTGTGTGTGTGTGTGTGTGTGTGTGTGTGTGTGTGTGTGTGTAAAACAGTTGTGTGTGCAAGATGGAGGGAGTTGTGTGTATGTTTATAGGCAAAACAGTTTTATGCCATTCCCACCCACAACACTTCACAGTAGCCCAACTTATCAGTCCAGATGATGTCAGTCCCTTTATCAGCTACCTTGGCCAGCTGTCAGCCCTGTAAGCTCAGTAGTGCGTGTGATAAATGTTTAACACTATAATGCAAATTACTAGTTTGGCAGGGGTTCTACTCTTCCAGCAAATATGTGTGTGGGTATGTATGTTTGTAAGTAGTAGCATTTTGATATGTTTCCCACCCACTGCCCTACTTTATCAGTTCTACCGATGCCATTCCTCATATCAGCACCTTTGGCCAAATTTCAGCCCAGTAAGCTCTTAAGCACTTGTGATAACTGCGTAATACTATGATACACATCAGCAGTTAGGTAGGGATTGTACTCTCACATCTGGCAAGTGTGTGTGTGTGTGTGTGTGTGTGTGTGTTTGCCTGTTTGTATGACAAAGTGTTTTGATAGTTTAAAAACGCACTGCACTACTTTATTAGCCCTGCTGATGTCATTCCCTTCATAGGTTCACAAGTGTGTAGTAGGTAATGGCCCAGGAGCCTTAACAAGCCTAGAACATAGAAGGGCCCTGCCATTGTGCCAGCCGATGTTATGTCCCAGTGCTTGTATCAGATATAGCCACTGCAGTGATCCTTGGGTTGAAATGTCTATTACCCATTCACTCATTAAGTTTCTCTGGAACTGGGTCAGCTAAGTGCTCTGCATGGCATGTATGGTAAGTGTATTCCAGGGCATGTGCAGCCTCTTAGTGAGGGACCTGTCCCACCAGCATGTTGTGGTGATTGTGGTACGGAGGTAGAGGTCTCTAAGTGCATGGTGTGGAAGGATTTATATGTAGCATTCCTAAACCAGCTGGGTCAGACATGGCTTTGTAAGTCAAGCACAGATAGCTGCTAATTAGGTGATATGACACAGAGAATAGCTTGGGTCTGCTGAGTCTGTCTGTGTAAGATGTGTGTTTACTGCCTAGGTACCCTTTTGTGAGGTGCTTCTGTGGCTTCCCCAGCTGTAGCAGGTGTCTAGTGAGGTACATGGCAAATGGGCCATAATACTTGAGGAGTGGTCTAATGAGGGAATTTGTAGACAGAGATCATTACCTCTGACTTCCTGGATGCAAAACCCTTGGTAATGCAATGTGCCATATAGATGGACTTTCTGACCACAGTGGCAATGTGGTGCTTTAAGGAGAAGTTGCTGCCAACCTGTGTCCCCAGATCTATTATAATGCATACAGTGTTCAATGGGCTCCCATTGGTGTGCTATTTACTGGTAACTAAGTGTTTTACCATGGGGGATGATGATGCATATTGTGGTGTCAAGCTTCTTGACATGGTTTCCACAACACTCAGTGGTCTCAGTGAGGCCTTTCTGTGGGATGTGTGCATCACTTGTGGAGTCAATGATAGCTCCCAGTTTGCAGTCCTCTGTGAACTTGGTCAGCCAGAGTTCCTCTGTGTTGGGCTGAACTCCTGAGAAGTAGATGCTGGACAGGACACCACCCAGTACTGATCTCTGTGGGACTCCACTTGTGACTGCTTGCCAGTCTGACCAGGAGATTGCCACTGTCATACTTGTGTGTTCTGTGAACCAATTTGCAAAACAGACAATGATATATGGGTTGATGCTTAGTTTCTAGGCTTTATCAATAATTCCTCACTGAGGGATGGTAACACAAGCTTTGGACAGATTGATGTAGGCTGTATGCAGTGCCTTACTGTCATACACGAGTGCTTTGAGTGACTGCATCCTGACAGTTAGATGTCTACTGTTGAGCAGCATGACCCTCAGATTGCATACATATCTAGCTGTTATGGTGGTAATGACATTAGGAACACTGCCTAGTAAGGCATTATATGGGTGGCAAGACACTTAGCCAGTACCTGAAAACCCAGTGTAGACAGATGTAGGACATCTGTGGCAAGTCATTGAGTTGTGTCAATCATGTCATCGCAAGCAGAGAGATACTGGATCCCCTGAGAATGACACAAAACACGTAAGCCAATGATGCAGTCAATCATCTATTGATAGTACTGCAACATCATTCTGAGTGACTGCAGTATACTGCTCAGGTCTACTGTCACACCTACCTGGACCACATAATCAGAGAGTTCAACCATGTCTCTTGTCATGTATTCCAGGGAGGTTTGTCCCAGGTCATTGACACCCACATGGATACAGAGTAATACTAGTAGCTGTTGTGGAGTTCCATGACTGACTGTGTCATGTGATAGATATTTGGCTGTTACCTGCTCCATATTTAACTTAGTGAGTGGGATATGTGTGTGATTCAGTATTGAGTTACCCATGATCACTGTATTGTGCAAGATGGTTAGCCTTGGGAACTTACATTGAGGGGCACACTGTGTAGGTTAAATATGTGTCCCTTGGCGTGTGCCATGTCATGGTGTCTGAGTGGGTGTCTGTCTTGCTGTTTTGTGCTATTTAGGTAAATGTCTTTTGAGTGCCTCTGAGAAGGTGGGTGTGTGGCTTTTCACTGTATGTCATGGCTGTCAAATTGGGTATCATGGTGAGTTATGTGTTCCACATGGTGTGGTGCAGGTGTTGATCTTATCCTCTTGACCTGCTAGTCCAGTCTTTGCTGGAGAGTGCATATGCCCACATTGGGTGATATACGTGTAACTCTCACAGGTCTGAGAGTTTGGAGTTTAGAGGGGAAGGTTGTCTATGCACATGAAACAGTTGTAAAAGTGCCACAGAATGGACACATGCACCAGGTTAATGGGTGAAAGCACAGAAAACTGACCTTCAATCATGCCTGGAGGGGGTGGACATAACTAATACGTACCGGGGCTACTTCTATGATGAACGAGTACTGCTGATGGCTGTCAGGTGTGCCACACTTATTGATACAATAACCTGGTGAAGTGCCAAGCCATAATGCTATTTGAAGTGCAATTCAGAAAGAAGTAGCATAATGTAAGGGTGGAACTGAAGGCATGCATTCTGCCACCTGTAATACATTACCTCATCTGTGCAGTTATCAGCAGCTTTGGCCATTTGGAAATCCAGTAAGCTCTGTAGCATGTGCGGTGACTGCATAAAACTATAGTACACATAACTAGAGAAGCAGGAGTTCTAATCCCAATACTGGCAAGTGAGTGAGTGCATGTGTGTGTGAGAATCATGTACTGTCTGGCTTATACCATTTTTGACTTGTGTACTACCCTTTACACTTCCCCTTGCCCCAATCTAGTAGTCCTGTTGATGTCATCCACTTTAGAAGTACCTTTGAACCAGGTAAAAATGTATGCACTCTGTGACACATCTAATAACTGCGTAGCACTGTAGTAGAAACAACTAGATAGGCAGGAGTTCTAATATCACTACTGGCAACTGTGTAGATGTGTGGGAGAATCATGTAGGGTGCGGTTTATACCCTTTTGACCGGTATACTACTCTTTACACTTCCCCTCTCTCCAATTTAGTAGACCTGTTGATGTCTTCCACCTTAGAAGTACCTTTGGACTACATGCAAATATATAAGCTCTGTAGCATGTCTGATAACAGCATAGTACTATAGTAAAAATAACTAGATAAGCAGGAGTTCTAATCTCACTACTGGCAACTGTTTGGATGCGTGTGTGTTTGAGTGAAAACCATGTAATGTGTGGGTTATACCATTTATGACCTGATTACTACCCTTTATACTTCCCCTTACTTCAATTTAGTAGTCCTGTTGATGTCATCCACCTTAGAAGTACCTTTGGACTAGATGAGGAAGTATACGCTCTGTGGTGCATCTGATAACTGTGTAGCACTATAGTAAAAATAAATATATAGGCACGAGTTCTAATCTCACTACTGGCAACTGTTTGGATGTGTGTGTTTGAGTGAGAATCACGTAGTGTGTGGGTTACACCGTTTTTGACCTGTGTACTACCCTTTACACTTCCCCTGACTCTAATTTAGTAGTCCTGTTGATGTCATCCACCTTAGATGTACTTTTGAATGAAGGGAAAATGTGTAAGCTCTGTAGAGCATCTGATAACAACATAGCACTATAGTAGAAATAAATAGATAGGCAGGAGTTATAATCTTACTACTGGCAGGTGTTTGTGTGAGAATCGTGTAGTGTGTGGGTTGCACCATTTTTGA
>NC_056727.1:1027572089-1027577089 GCF_019279795.1 Protopterus annectens | reverse complement strand
GAAACATGTCCTGTACCAAGGTCAGGATTCAGACTACACTGAGAATTGGGACTGTATATGTAGAGCTAGTGTATGAGTGGCAAACAATGATGTATTTGTTCACAAAGTCCGTATACTCTACCGTTCACTTGATGTACCGGTATGTGACTGTGACTGTGGTGGTATTGGTTGTGGGTATGAACTTTTACACTGGTGTCTGTTTGTCAGTGCTGTTACATCCCTGTAGTGCCTGATATATTTGCAAATACATGTGTAATTACCCATAACAGATTTCCTATTTCAATTACTTGTGCTATTTCACTAAATATATGTCAGAGCACACGGGGGGGGGGGGTTACTACAGCAACTGTGTTAGCTTACCTACTCTAGTACTTAAGATATATCCCCATTTTCATGGCTTCCACCCACCACTTTGTCTGCCTTGGTCCATATGCATTGCATTAAGGGGTTCTTAGCATACCTGTCAACTGGCTGGATTGTTTCAGGATGTCCAGGTTTATTGCTCATATTTCTGGTTTGTTTAACAGATTATTCTCATTTGTCTGGTAAATCACTGTGATAATATGATTGTTTTCAGAAAATGAGGACATACATTTCACATACCTACCTCACATCCATCAGAATATGTATGCTGAAACAAACTGTGTCACTCTATCAAGAAGAGTACAGGGGGACAATGACCTCTTCCTTCCTGGAAGCTAATGTGTTAGTACTGAGATGTGCCACATAGAAGGACTTTCTGACCACAGTGGCAATGTGGTGGTCAAAAGTGACATTGCTGTCAACCTATGTACCCAGATCTCTTATAACACCTTTTTAGTTCAGGGGACTATCATCAATGTGGTAATTCATGGTACAGGGTTTTCCCAAAAGGGGATGACACATTTTCTGACATTGAGCTTAAGGCCTTGGCTCTGATACCAGTCATTGGTCTCAGTAAGGCCTTTCAGTAGGATGCCAATATCATTTGGGTAGTTAATAATAGCTCCCAACTTGCAATTCTCTGCAAACGTTTTCAGCCAGAGTCACTTCATGGTGGAATGGACTTCAGAGACATTGATACCAAACATAAGAGGACCCAGGACAGAACCCTGTGAGACTCCACTTATGACTGCTCAGAAGTCTGACTTGGAGTCAGCTATTTCAACACTGTGAGTCCTATCTGTGATCCAGTTTGCAACCCACCTAGTGATATAGGGGTTGATGCCTAGCTTAGTAAGGTTTTGCATGATTCCTGAGAGGGGAATGTTATCAAAGGCTTTGGCCAGATCAAGGTAGGCTGTATGTGCCACCTTGCCTTCATGCACAGCTCAGATGATTGACTCCAAGAAGTTGACCAGGTTGATTGGCAAATATGACCTACCCTTCACAAAAGTAAACTGTGTGGAATCCTGAGTCTGCAGATTCCCATATCCCTGTTTATTAGTTGCATGATGATGCATTCCATAGATTTGCATAACAGACTTGTCAGGCAATTGGGGAGGTAGTTACCAGGGTCTGTAGTCGCACCTTCTTTGTGGAGAGGGGTGACTGTAGCAGTGCAGATTTCAGTAGGGACAAAATCCGAGGTGAGGCTGTGCTTGAACAGGCCACACAGGTGAGTTGCCAGGTCACGCTGTAGTTCATGTTGAACACAGCCAGGGATATTGTCAGATCCCATAGAAGCTGTATTGTTGGCCTTGGACAGTGGTGTTTAAACCTGTGCAGCAGTAATACTGGGTGTCTGGCAATGTTCTGGTATTGTAATTGGTCATTTGTGGGGGAGGGGTAAAGTTTGCACTCAATATGTCAGCCAGTATATTGTCAATATTTGTTGGCTCAGTCTAGGAAGTACCATTGTCTAGTAGATCAGAGCAAATCTTGGTATTTGCATGGAGATTCTTTACATAACTGTATGAGGCCTTGTGGTTGTCTTTAATATGTGCTCCAGTTCTGTTTTCACAGCTAACTTTGTAGTATTTGATGAGGAATCTCAACTTTTTTATTGAGGCTGATAAGGGTTTTTTTCCAGTCTTGGGACTTCACCTCATTCCATATCAGTACTCTCCTTCTGTTATACAGTTTCTTTATGGCCAAGGACCACCAGATTGGGTTCCTTTTTTTGGAGGTTAGGGTCTTGGTTCTATTGGGTATGACGGTATCCATACATTTGTGTATGTGTTAATAGTGCATTGTTGTTTGATTCAGCAGTTATGCAACTAGTCTCCATTTGCATGGCTGCCGTGAGGGAAGCCACCTCGGTTTTTAGGAGCCCATAGTTAGCTTTGGAAAGGCTTTTTGTGGTGGTTACCTGTGTGTGGGGTGGGGGGGGATGGCTGTGGATTTCCAAAGGTGATTACTTTGTGGTCAGATATAACAAGGGAGGAGTTGACTACTGGGGTGCAGCACTAACAGTGGGCAAAACTGCCTTTCAGTTTGTAGCCTGCTACAGAACACCCTCCCTATTAAAGGAACCCCACTTGGGATTCCTGAGAACACTGGAGAATATGAAGGTCTCTCCAAACACAATGTTATTGGGTGATTTCAACTACCCAAGCATTGACTGGGAAAACTACTCAAGCCCAAACACTCTCGCCCAACGGTTCCTTGAATTTATAAACTCTAATGCAATGAAACAACTGGTCACCACTCCCGCAAGAGGGAACAACATATTGGACCTGCTCATCACCAACATGGGGACTCTATGTTCCACACCAGAGGTAAACCCCTCATTGGTAAGATCAGATCATAAACAAATTGCCCTAGACATCCATATCCCGTCCCCACCCCCAGCCAAGGAAATCACTGTAAAGAATTTCTCCAAAGCCAACTTTGCACTTCTCAAGACTGAGGTGGAATCCTTCAAAGCCCCTGGGCCAGAGGATAATACAGCCCAATCCACAGAATCCTTTACAAATGCATTCTATGAGCACCTGCAGGAATGCATGGATCGTGCTATCCCAAATAAACCCAAGACTCACTCATCCAAAAACAGGAGACCGGTCTGGTGGACTCCGGCGATAAATAAGCTATACAACAAAAGGAGGAAGCTACTACATGACAGAGCAAAATCCCAAAAAGGGAAGGCATCTCTGATCAGTATTAGCAAGAAACTTCGATCCCTCATAAAATCATCAAAGGCCAGTTTCGAAAGAAAAATTGCCCTAGACACTAAAGATAATCACAAGGCCTTTTTTAGTTATGTCAGAAACATGGGTGGAAACTCCCAGATATGCTCTGAATTGTTGCATAATGGTACAAAATATACCAAACCTACAGACATAGCCAACATCCTGACAGACAGATTCAGTGCAAATGTCTCCCCCCCTCCCCCCCAAAGGAGCAAATGCCTATCCCAACTGAATGTAACCTCCCTGACATCACAGATGCACAGGTGAAAGCTGCCCTCTCCAAAGCAAAAAACACAGCATCTATGGGACCGGAAGGTGTCCCAGGCTGTGTCTTACATGAGCTCCAAGAAGAACTGAACCCTCACATTAAGTCACTGTTCAAACTTAGCCTTACTACAGGATATGTACCCAAAGAATGGCGTACAGCTACAGTGGTCCCACTCCACAAAAGTGGTGCCACAACGGACCCCGGAAACTATCGCCCCATAAGCCTGACTAGTCTGGTCTGTAAAGCTATGGAGCGTATTATCATGGAACTCATAAACAAAGACATTGGGAGCCTCCAGACACTGGACCCTACCCAATTCGGCTTTGTCAAGGGCAGATCTTGCCTCTTAAACCTAGATGATTTCTTTGAAACAGTTACCAAAGCCATAGATGAGGGCAAGGTAGTCCACACAGCCTACCTGGACCTCGCAAAAGCCTTTGACACAATACCCCACTCGGGCATCATAAATAAGCTTACCAGCTTAAATATCAACCCCTATATCACAAGATGGGTTGTAAACTGGCTCAGAGATAGAACCCACATGGTCAGAATTGCAGGTACCATGTCCGAATCCAAACCAGTTACAAGTGGAGTCCCACAGGGCTCAGTTCTGGGACCTCTCTTGTTCGGTATATACTTCTCTGAGGTTCAGGCTAACACGGGGGGATTATGGCTGACAAAGTACGCAGATGACTGCAAACTGGGGGCCATAATCGAATCTCCAGCTGACACAAGCATCCTCCAAAAAGGTCTCACAGAGACAGATGCTTGGTGTGAGAACCACGGCCTCAAGCTAAATGCTAAAAAGTGCATAGTCATCCCCTTTGGGAAAAACAAGGTGCCCACAAATTACCACATAGGTGGTAATCCATTAAGTATGGAAGAAGTAATTAGAGATTTGGGGACCAACATAGATAGTAATCTCTCCTTTGATAATCACATTGCCAAAGTGGTTAGAAAGACCTTCTATATAGCCCACCTTATCACGAAAGGGCTCCCATCTAGATCAAGAGAGGTCATTGTGCCCGTCTACTCATCACTCATCAGGCCCATAATTGAATACAATGCCCCTTTTGGGATGTACCTTACCCGACACCTGCAGCAACTGGAGAGACCCCAAAAGTACCTCACCAAGAGAATCATGGGCTACAAACAGATGTCCTATGCAGCTCGACTAAAGAAACTCCAGCTCTACTCAGTTGCTTACTGCCTACTCAGAGGCGATCTATGCCTGACGTACAAAGCCATGTCAAACCCAGAATTAATGGACATGCTCCACCTCAAAAAATCCAAGTCCCTTAGAGCTAAATGCTCCAGGGACCTAAACCTCAGCACAAAAATAAATAGGACATACTGGAGGGACAGATTCATTTCCCAGAGGCTCCCCTCACTCTGGAATAGAATCCCAATTCATGTTAGACATAGCCACTCGACCCTCGTCAAGCGAAATTTGGACGCGTGGATGGGAAATCGCAAATTCACCCCTGGGATCTCTCCGGTGTCCCTGCTAGACAGAGGCACAGTAAATTAATCTTAAAAGGGTACCTTCTGTGACCTACTTTACAGAGGCACAGTAGGTTAATCTAATAGGGAGGCGGAAGCCAAATATACTCTGGCTAGGC
>NC_056727.1:1027542089-1027569589 GCF_019279795.1 Protopterus annectens | reverse complement strand
CCAAGCAAACACGCTTACTCCTGCTTACTACCACTTACCCCATGCTAATTTCTTTAAAGGAAAAGAAAAAAGTGGTGATTGGAAAGTGGTGAAAAAGGGGGAGCTAAGAGGCAAAAACAATATGAAAGAAAGCTAGGGATGTGCAGGATGGGTGTATGGGTGGAAGGTCCATAGCTGTCCATTTCTTCTAAAGGAACAGCTGTGCATATATACTAAATTTGGAGGTAGATTTGAAAACTGAAATCCTGAGACAGGGTTGAGGACAACAATAATGTGTTGTTTAGCCAGTTATATCAGATTACATTTGTTCAGTGGACATGTGCGCAAAATGGACTGCTATATATGGGGCAACATTTTTTTGGGAAACAGATTGCCCTTTTTTTTTCTAAGGTGAGAGTGGGATGTTGGGGAAGGATAGTAGGTATATTTGGGAGGTAGGTTGGGTAGGAAGACAGATAAGACAGACAAGACAGCATACAGGGGTGGTATATGACACATGTGGGGGGTAAACACCTTGGACGGGGAGACGGTGTTTGGTAATCGGAAGCACACGAGCCCCCAAATGGATACAGTGGGACTGAGGTCCCCACCCATGGGCAGTCACCACTGCACCTTCATGGACCCAAAGGTGGCTGTGCTTGGCACTAAGCAGGAGGTGCAGGCTGACCTTCTACATTTGCCACTTGGACCTCAAGCTGGCATAGCAGACCTCCCAATTAATTGTGAAGCTCACTACACAACAGACCCCAGACCTGGCTTCAGGTGACAGTATTCTGTCCACGCCCGGGCATGGATGTGGACAGTATCCTGCCCACGACCATGCCCGGGGGGGACGAGCCCCATCCCATGAGGTGGTACCACCCAAAGGTGGTGCAGGACTAGCAGACAAGAGGTCCTAGGTTGGGTCCCAGATGTGCTATGGCCAGGTTCCACAGCCGGATGAGGCAGGAGAGGTAGATCTGCTGGGATCGACCTTCCCAGATGTGCTATGGTGTTGCAGTTTTAGAACATAATGTTGATTAGTAACGGTAAACACATTCCAGGATTAGTTATAACAGCATGCATGAGTATTCCCATTAACCCAAAACAACAGATTTAGAACATTTGCATAGCAAACAGTACACATACATATATGGGACCACAGTGAGCATTACACTGGCATGCAGGTTACATTTATAGCAGCAGGCTACCAATGATAGCACTTGAACAGGGAACATTAATTGGAAAACATTTCAACATTTGTAGAACAAAAGGACACATGTCCCAACGGTAGGTTTGGTGAAAAACATACCCATTCATTTATGTATTTAGATTATTGGTGAAGATAAGGTGGGGGAGAGAGAAAGAGATGTCAATTAACAAATGTAGATTCTTGCATTGATCACAGCTTTAATGATCATTACTCTTATCATTACTCTACAGGTATTATTACAACAACCTATGGTCTTGGGTTAAGCAGTGGTATGTTTGTACACAGTGTATAATTACAGCTTTCTTATAGCTACTTTATACCTTTTCTTACCTGACGGACCTGTGGAGGAGATTTCTGTTAACACTACCTGACTGTTTCTACCCATATTCACATAGTCAGGGTTACATATGTGAACTCATAGTGTGTGTGTGTGTGTGTGTGTGTGTGTGTGTGTGTGTGTGTGTGTGTGTGTGTGTGTGTGTGTGTGTGTGTGTGTGTGTGTGTGTGTGTGTGTGTGTGTGTGTGTGTGTGTGTGTGTGTGTGTGTGTGTGTGTGTGTGTGTGTGTGTGTGTGTGTGTGTGTGCTACTGCCATACTCTGCCTTGATTTCTCTCGGTCACCCTGGTTGTGGACAGCAGGGACCAGTAGCTGTGACAGCATGACACTTCTGTACATTTCTTGGGGGAGACCACTTGGTGTATGTACTTATCTTGCTGTCATTTTCAGCCTTGGGGTTGGACCATGGATGTTGGACACAGTATAACTACAGCCTTCTTATGGCTACTTTATACTTTTTCTTACCTGGAAGACCTATGGAGGAGATTTCTGTTAACACTACCTGACTGTTTCTGCACATATTCCCAAAATCCTAGGTGAAATTATGCATACAGCTTACTACCACTCCCGGGATTCGAACCGTGGCTGTTTCTCCAAAAAATACAACAAGCTTGTGTTTTATCAGAACAAGTTATTTAGAAACTGCTGTATTTTCTTTGAATGTTTTCTGTCTAATTCTCTCTTGGTTGTACAATCTGACCTTGTAATTGCCACATTCTTATACATGCATTCCTATACATACCTTTTGACATAGCACAGTGTGGAAAACAGTGGTTAACAAAACATTACTATTAAGATATCAGATCTTGGTGCATGAAACATTTCATATTGGTTAACCTCTTATCTTACAGAGGCACTAACTTTGTCAGATGAGACTTGATTGTTTAATGCTTTCAGAGCTATAGTTGGCCTGCATAACCTGTACACATTTCAATTCATACAATACCGGAGTAAACACAACCAGTCCAGGGTTTTGGATTTTATTGACAGGCAGTTACAGTTTTATTTATATATAATCTATATGAGACTATTACTGTAATATTGTCTGGTTTATTCAGTACAAACCATACTCATTTTTAATACTGCAAGGTGACATTCCACTCCTTTATGTTTATTTAGTATAAATACTACAAGCTAGATTGTTACTCACCAGCCTCGCGATGCAGCCTTTGCAACCTGCTTGCATGTGCTTCCTGGTTCACAGTCCACTCAGCTGGAGCTGTAAAGAAGGTAGAGAAACATTTATGCATACCTATCCATCACATACACAGGCTAGACTTTGGTAAACAGTTATTGATATGAATACTTACACAAGCCTGGGGCATCATTCCTCTGCCTTGCTTCTTGGACCTACTGGTCCAAAAGCTCCCTCTTCCTCCACTTCATGGTCTGCATAGTGGTGCTGGACCTGCTCACCAGTCCAAGGGATTCCAATGGCACTGCTGAGATCACGGGCGAGACTTTCCCAGGCTTCCACTTTGTATTGGGAGCCCTGGTACTGGTCTTGCAGCAGTCTCACCTCATGAATTTTAACAAGGAGTCCTACCATGACCTTGGACTTCTGTATGCCCCAGCACTGCACCCAAAAGTGCACTCCCTCTCCAACGTCAGCCATAGTGCCTACAGTGGGGAGCTACAACTAGTTATGAGGTGTATTCCCACCTGCATGGTTTAAATATGGCTGATTTCCCACCCTTTGTCATAATTGGATGGTTTTGAATATATTAAGCTAAGCTAAGCGCCGGGCAAAAACACTTAGCTGGTATGAGCACTGCTTAGAGAGGTAGATGCTAAGCACTGCTTACCAGTCTGCAAATCCACTTAACTATGCTAATTCTTGCTTAGAATTTACATTTAAGCAATGCTTATACTGGCTAAGCATAGATGAGCACAAGTTAGCATTGTTCAGCTTTCCTTTTACAGACTATCAGCACTGTGGGGTTGATTCCTCATAAATGACATATTATGATATGTATGTTTACCTTCCATTACATCCCCCTATGTGCTTTCATTACAATACATTCTTTTGTGGCTATGCTGTATGGGACACTTGTGTTTATATATGGGTTTCACATCTGTACTATACTGACACCTCACATTTGGACCTGCTACACTACCCTGGTTAACAAATATATATATTATTCACTACCTACTGATAACAAAATATATTTTTGTGCTTTTTTAACAGATAAAAACAAATGGATTGATTGGGGACTCAAACCACGAATGCTTGTTTATTAAGCAAAACTCTAACCACTACACTATTTCACTTTACAGTGTTTTTGGCTCTATATTACTATTTAGCTCATTGGGATGTGTAAGCTAGGCTAAGCATAGCTGCGTGATGTGCACTCCTTCTCAGCTACACTTAAACTTTATTGCTGGCAGAAAAAAAAAATTACATATGTGTTTTATTTTTATTTACTGTAGGGGTTTGTACATTTCTTTCTGCACCATTATTTGTCTATTCCTCTTACAAACTTAGAAAGCTGATGGGCTAACTGGCTTTGATGTGGCATGACATTTCTGAAGGGTATGATGTCTGGAACTCAAATGTTTCTCATTATATTCCACTTCACTGTTTATTTTTTTACACTAATTTGCCAGATCACCATCACGTTCTTAACTGTGGACCATGAATTTAGGGCACATATCTGCATACCTCTCAGCTGTACAGATTTTCACAGAATGTCCAGATTTTTGGGTCATATTTTTGGCCTGTTCCTCTTTTTCCTGGCAAGTCACTGGGATGATCTCAGGATTGAAGTCACTAAATAATGACATAGCATTTGAGTTTCAGGCTTCAAATCTTTCAGAATGTTAAAACAAACCATTACTCTCTAGCACCTTAGTGTATAAGAGCAATATTTAAAATATGTCCCCATTTGTCCTCCCATTTTTGTTGAGCTTTGTTCAGATTTCTGGCATTAAGAGGTTAAGAGGTATGCAGATCTGGATATTCTGCGAAAATCTGTATGGTTGAGAGGTACAGTGTGAATTTGCACACATTTCCTGCTTCTGCAGGATGCCGGAGTGCTGTACAGTGCTTTAGCAATACAGGGTGTGTGTCATAGAAGCTGTGACACACCCCCTGTATTGTTTTCCTGTATGCCCATTTTATTTCAACATCCATGGACACTGAAATTATTTATTTTACATTTCAGTGCTCGCGGACACTGAAATACTGGCATATATGCCAGTACAGCTTAGAAAGTGCTGTACACCACTTTCTGAGCACAGGGGGCATGTTTAGTGTCTGTGCCCTGCACAGACATGCCCCCTGCACTCGTACATGGATTGTGTCCATGTAGAACATAAAGCAGCTCACCTTCATTAATATGCAAGGTGCGCTCTTGCTCTACATGGCCACGATCCGCTCCATGCAGGAATAGCACTATTCCTGCATGGAGCTTAATGAATCCTGGGCTCTGTCAATTAATATACTTGAGTGTAACAGATTACTTCTTTTTGACTATTATATTTAAGTCTAGTAAACAATTTTTAACTCCTCATGACTGCAGAATATAATGCTTTTAAATGCTGACATGCTGATGTGGTCAGAATCCATTTAACTGATTTTAACATGCAAAAAGTGTTTCTCTTTTAGGATTTGTTATACACAAAAGCTTCTAGTACATTTTTTTACTTTTGATAACGTATGTTTAAGAATGAGAATAAAAGAGTTGCTACAACTACTTTGGAATCCATAAAACAAATCAATGGACTCTCATTTTTCAAATGAAAAATTAGTGAAAAAACAAATTGCAGCTGGTCACTCCCGAAACAAATGTCTCATTAATGTACATAAGGAATTAGATAACACTTTCAGGGTAACAGACTTAAATTATGAAGTACCTTTGATGTTCCCTCTGCAATTGCAAAATGTTTACAAATAGTCACATGGATTATTAGATTTGATTGTAAATGCCTTGAATGACTCCATTGTGTACATTGATATGAGATTTGTGGAATGGATCAAGCAACTTAAAAATACATAATTAGCTATGGAAAAGCAGTGTAGTGAGTCTGAAATGAGACTGTTATATCTGAAATGCAACTATAATTTAAGGATCCTAAAGCTGATCATAAGTAAGGCAAGAATAAAGAAATTCATTTACTTAAAACTGTGACCTAATTATTAGCAGGGATGTATTTTATCAGTCAAACACTCAATTGCATTTTTATTCAGGTTGCAGTGTCCACCTAAGGTTTGATTATGCGTGTGTTTGTCTAGAATCACAAATCACAGTGTCCTACACCTCCCATGCCTTTCCACCGTGTGTGTTATATGCAAAGGAACTAAGTGCAGAAGATGCCTTCAGAGTCAATATGGTGGGTAAAAAAAGGGAATTATTGCATGAAATGACTGTAAATTGTATCTCAAAAATAAGTTGTGGTTGTCAGAATGTATTAGTTTACTGAATGCACCTGAGAACTACAAAGTCACATATTAAGTGCAATGATCTGAATATGCAGAGCTGGCCTACCTAACTAAATTTCAATTGCATGTTCATCAAACTGAACTGGATGATCTGAATTTGTTAGCTTAGCAGAAATTTATGCCATCTATTGGATAGCTGTGCATTTACCGAATACTACTTGCCTAAACACTTCATCTGGCTTTGCTTCTTTGGTGTGAGTCGCACTAATTAGTACTGGATTAACTGGACTTGGCAGGGCTAACAGGAAATGATACATTTGTAGATACTGAAATAATTTTTTGAAAAGTCAAGTTGACATTCACCTATTCATCACTGATGTTCATACATTTATTGGCAATTTCCTTGAAATGGACTTGATTTACAATATCTCTTAAAACAAGTCTGGTGAGAGAGTAATCTCACATTTCTG
This sequence comes from Protopterus annectens, assembly GCF_019279795.1. Taxonomy (NCBI): domain Eukaryota; kingdom Metazoa; phylum Chordata; order Ceratodontiformes; family Protopteridae; genus Protopterus; species Protopterus annectens. The sequence continues at coordinate 1,027,563,211 of NC_056727.1, read as the reverse complement.
ATAACTGGTAATACTGTTTGTGAATTTCTTAAGCTGGTCTTGGCTCAGATGCTTTTGTTAAAATATGTCTCTCAAGCACAATTTCCCATGTTTTTTTTTTTTTGTATTAGGCTAGAAAGAATCCTGGCTGAGAGAATTACATGTCCTACTGACCAGTTTCCAATGATAATGATTTACGTAGTGCCTTGATCTACATTAACCGTTTACTTTTGCATGTTAAGCCTTTGTGATATACTGCTGGCAAAAAAGAGTTATACTAATGAAACACAAATGTCCTAATGGCCTAGTGTTAAGTATTTTACTTGTTCCAGAACAGGGTCACAGATTTGCACATTTAAAAAAAGAAAATCAATCATACAGTGTTAATAAAACCCTGCACTTCCTGTACCTTTGATCACCAGCAAAAGGAAATGAAGAAGAGACTGGTGGAGGGGGGAAGGGGTTAGTGCTGGTTTCCTTTCTCTTTACCCATGAGTGGGGTCAATTCCTCCAGTCATGGCTATTATCATATAAATTATTAAACATATGGATATGTTTACTCTGGATAGGAGCTAGCTGTGGTGATGAAGTCACTCTCCACCCCTGTGTTCTTAAAAAAATATCAGTAAGATTTGTTAGCATTAGTCCAAGGTCTTTGTGACTGGAGACTTGGTTTTATTGCTTGGGTGTACCTGAAGGGAAATTGTTGTGATATTTACTATGAGTATGCTTTCTTGTATGTGCCAAAAATGTGCTTATAATTTAGAATATTACCCAATGCAGGATTGTTATGTATTTAAACAATCCCTATGAAAGCCTGAAGGGGTTGTGCATGAACTGTTCTATTTTTTGAAATTCTATGACTGACTCAGCCAGCAATAAATTAAAAAGAACAGACAGAACTATTAGCAGCATATGGTGTGACATTTTAATCAATACTTCAACATTGATTAAGTCTGTGTTCATAAGAGTGGTCACAGATTAAGTTGTCTAAGGTGATTAAGCTATACTGAAAAAGTGTAGTCATTTTAAGTTATGTTTCTAAATAATCATTAAACATGCAGTGGAAGGGAGTACAGCTTGTCCCTTACGTGGCACCATACACAGTACTGTTTATCTTGTGAAGAAAGTACTTTATAAAACTAGGCAGTAGACTAATAATGCTTAACATGTGAGGGGGGCTTCACTCATTTTTCCTCCAAAGTATATTTGTGATTTGAAAAATGGTGCAGTTTTTTTCAAGATTACTGTGCCAAATGTTTGGCACATTTCATTGTTTACTCTAAGTTGTCCTCTAAATGCCTTTGACGTGGTCACAGAAGGAATAGCTACAAATTTAATAAAATGCTGGCAAGATTCATTCTGTTTAATATATCTGGAGATGACTGAAAAATATGAAATAAATACAGGGAGTCTCTAGAAGGTGTACATAAGGTTTTCTATCCTGCATATCTTGCAGAATTAAACTGTAGGGCCATAATGCTTGAACTTACTGTCAAATTGCATTCTTCAGTTGTACGGGGAGTTAGTGGTAAGTGATTCAGATGTGAATATATATAATTTACATCTTTTTAACATATACACAAGTGTCAAACAATATTGGATTAGGGACTCAAAAGTTAGGTACCTCTTTCCTAACCTGCTTCACTCATTTATTGTGATTTTCGTACTTCAAGAAGCATGATGGACTAATTCAGCAGGGCCACCCTTCACTGGAAATTCTTGTCAATGGTGTCATGAACTTTAAAAATACTTTGGAAATAGTTTTTTTGTTAGTATTATAAGAAATTAAACAAGTGTAGGGATTCATTGGAATTGTTGGTTCTTAGATTCCTTAAGAGTTTAAGGGGTTTGACCCAGCAGGTATTTGGACAATGTGAGGGGGGTTTTATAGTGCGGAACAGGCCCACTTACATGAGGTGGTCTTTAAGTGTGACTATTTTTTTTAAGGCAGCTTTATATTGTGCAAGCACATGATAATAATTGTAAAAGGGTAAATTGTAAAGGGTAAACTGGGGAAAGTGATGTCCCCACAAATTATCACATAAATAACATCCTAAGCATGCAATCAGTCATGAGGGATTTGGGCACTCAGATTGATAGCAACCTGACTTTTGACCACCATGTTGCTTCCATTGTACAGAAAGCTTTCTACATGGCCCACTTCAAAAGTAAGGGTATCTCATCCAGGGTCAAGGAGGTCATAACATCCCCGTATTCTTCTCTTATAAGACTCATTATTGAGTACAATGCCCCATTCAGCATGTACCTCGCAAAGCACATGCAGCAGTTGGAGAGACCACAGAAGTTTCTCACCAGGAGAATCCAGGGCCTCAAAAATCTACCATACACAAATAGGATAAAATCCCTATTCGTCTACTTAGTTTCATACAGACTCCTCAGAGGTGACCTCTGCTTAGCATACAAGGCGATCTTTGTCCCTGCCTTGATGGGACTGCTGCATATCTACAAGTCAAGCTCCGCTTGAGTAACCCACATGCTCAGCCTCAGCCTGGTCTGTGACATCAGTAGGACTTGTTAGTGGGACAGATTTGTGTTCCAGTGGCTCTCACATCTGTGGAATAGACTCCTTCTCCATGTCAAGCAGAGTACCTCTTTACCACTTTTTAAGCGCAACCTGGATAACTTGATGTGAAATAGAAAATACATCCATGGGATGCCACCTATGTCCCTCCTGGGCATGGGCATCGGGTGCTGATTTGTTTAAACATCAGCTAAACTCTTAGCTGGGCTTATAATGGTCTCAGGACCAATAGCCTAGTAGCTTCCTATGATCCTACGATCCTGTGAGAAGCTATGCATATTCAGGTGCAGAGTTAATTATTTTATAAAGTATAGAGGAGTTCTGTGAGCATGAAATGGAAAAATTTAAAATTTGGCACAAAAAATCCTCATGAAAACTCTATGGCATACAGGTTTCTCAGAAATGTTTTTTTTCACCATTTATTACCACATCCATACCGATTTTTTTTTTGTTTCATCTTAGTACCATGATTTGCTGATTATAAGTAGTAATGTTTTCCAAATATTTTGCTATAGGTGATTTAGCTAGTAAAATGTTGTAGCTGCCCTTATTAAGAACTACATTTCAATTTTAAATAATTCAAAGCAAGGAATAGTCAGAAGGGATATTTGTTATGAAAAAGCATCCTAGTTGAATAAAACAATTAATAGTAACATCAGTGTAGGCTCTCTATAGTGAAAAATCAACATTTCCGGACCATTTATTTAAAATACGGTTATTCTTTTACAGGCATAAATGCATTTTAACTGGTGAGTGACTCATGCTTGGACAAACTAGAACAAGATACTCAACACTTTTTAGGGACTTAATGAAAATGAATGACTTGGTTGATCCAAACAACTTTTTATTCACTGAAGGTAAGAATAATACATTCTTTTCTCAGCTACATAAAGTATGCTGAAGAATATTTTTTCTTGATTTCTATGCTATGAAGAAACTATTATTTGAAATACAAAACAGAAACTGGGCCCTTCTCAGATGATTTACTATTACAGTTAAAGATAAATCTTTAGTCAAAATCAATTCATAGATTTTATTCTAAGCTGCTAAAGGACATAGATATTAAGTAAAGGGAATGCAGCATTTTATAGTTCATCTTGACTATTTTGTAGGTGGCAACATACAATTTGAGATATGATGAGAGGACTCTAAAACACCTCTAAGGGGAGGAGACATTAGATATTAAAGCTTCTTTTCCAATATCCAGTAAGGAGAAAATAGTTGAAGTCAGGAAGGCTGGATTTAAGTAGGATAAACTGTTCTATAAGAAATATGATGGATCAAATTATTCAGACACAATGGTGCTTCAAAGTGAATTGCAAACCATCCATGTTACAAATCCAAATACTTTTGAAACAAAGATTAAGGCAAAATATACTGAATGGGGTAGTATCCCCTGCTAAGTTGCTGGCAAATATTTTAAAACGAAATGTATACACTAATAATATACTATGTATCAAAAATACAGTAAACATCAAACAATGTTATATTAAAAAAGACAAACTATTTTAATCCAATGGCAAGTCATAGTAATATGATTACATCTTACAAACAATACAATATCCATCTTATCATAAAGTATCTTGTAACCCTTGAAGTCTTCTCCATCTGCAATTGAATCAGTTGGAGGAGCTGTTTCTGACACCTAAGACAAATGATAGGTTGGGAACAGAAATATAGAGTAAAGGATTAATGATTCTGATGAATTTTATAACAGTATTGAAGGGGATTTATGTATGTTTTTCCTATCTTCTCTAACAAACACACAAGTAAAATTAAATTATACAGAGGATGTTTGTCTGTTTTTGCTCTTATTTGATAAAAATACAATTAAAATTAAATTAGGTGAATGGACTGAAAAGTATTAGAGAATTTTGTGTTATATGATATATATAGTATATGTAGGGTCATGATTATGCTGACATATTGGAAAAAGAAAAAAAAATAAGCACCTTTCTTGGGGCATTTTGGAGATGCAGATGAAGATGAGCATTTAAAGGAGAATCTTGCATTAGGCATCCTGTTGAGGAGATAGTACTATTTTAGCAATTTAATGTTATCTTAAACAGAACTGATGAGTATTTACAGTAAGTAGCTGTAGATGAGGGAGGGCAGGGAGTTTGAGGTCCTGGATATGAGATGTAAGGGACAGGTGAAGTGTGCACTGCAAACAGCTGGAGGACTGAGAGTTTAAGTGACTTTGCAGGAGATGGCCAGCAAAGAAGAGCAGAGCTGAAGGGAAGGGCAGTACTTGACTGAAATAAACAAACTGTGAGCTATACTTTATAAAGTAGGAGCATAAAAGTAAATGAATTTAAAATAATCAAAAAGGAAGGAAGGGCACCTGATTAAAACGTGAATGCAGGGGAAAGCGAAGTACACAAAACATTCTAAAAGGAGTCTAGAGATACAGAAGGCAGGCAAGAAATAAATGTTTGACTGCTTGTGAGAAACTGGATGAATAACAGAAAAACAAACACGCAATCAAACAAAAAAAAAACATATACAGTACTGCTGGTGCTAACAAGGGGGGATAGTAATGGTTTTACAGATGGAACAAAGTGCTGGAAGGGCTTGATTACATTACAGATTTTACATGACAGGCTGATAATGTATGACTGTTTTTGCTTTAGAAGGTAAGAGGACAGGCAATGTAAGCTGTCTTAGGAGATGTAACTGCAGGAGTGGTAGAAGGAGTAGAAATGTAAGGTATGATGAAACTGTGCAAGCCATAGTCACAATTCTGCAGAATGAGAGAAGAAGCCTGGCCCCACAAGTTGTCAGAGCACAAAGAGTGAGCAGGGGGGGCTCAGTTTGAGTTCAGGAATCAAAGCAGACATAGTTTTGTGAAAATATACTGTCATCAGACTAAAGAAGGAATTAAGGCAAGCAACATGGAAAAATGTCTGATGATGGGAAGATAAAAAGTAAAAAGAGTGGAAGACTTTTCGGCATTTATGGACCGCCACAGAGTAGAAATTACACCTGTGTTATAGCAGCTGAAGCAGGGTGAGTCAGTGCGCAGGTTGATACGCCATGGAATTATACCAATTCAGTGGCAAGAGACGGCTTACTTTTGTTGCACTAAAGATGAAGCTGTCAGATCTTAAGTAGACATAATGAAAAGAACAACTTAATGATAGGGGCAGCCACTTGTACATGGAAGAAGAGGGGGAAGAGGAAGAAAGGTCCAACACTGAAGGTAGGAAGTTGAGGAGTGTGGAGGTTTCCGGTTTTACAGAAATACATGGTGCACTCAAGTCAATATGAGGAGCTGTTTCTGATGCCTACAACAAATAATATATAAAGGAATGGAAAATTAAGCCAAAAACAAGAGGATAGGGTCACAGGTCTAAATACCTGGAGTAAGCAAGGTAGCAAAAAATATCCCTGCATGCAATATGCAAACTGAGGATAGTAAAGGAGATTGCAGAAACTGGGCATATCTAAAGACTCCAGAAACAAAAACAAACAAACAAAAAAATCATCCATGTGGACTAGTACAGGTGATATGAGGGAAGAAGAAAAAGGGGCAGAAGAGTGGAGTGGAGTGAAATGGAGGTGAAGGTGACTCAAGCTTTAACAGGAGCAGAAGAAGAGGAAAGGAAGATTGGGCAGATACAAACCAAGGCAGATGAAAAAGATCTGAGGCATTACCAGATGTTTTATAAAAGCTGCACAATGCTCTGACCATGGAAGATGAGCTATGTACGGTAGTGGAGTCCAGTAGGTGTGTGAGCTTATGCAGGGGAGACACAGGACAAATGATACCTCGATATGTTGCCATTTTGTTATATTTTTTATATGTTCTCCAAGTGAAAGATACAAGCTGATGGAGGTAGAAGTGAGCTGCCAATTGGAATAGCGGAGGAGTACAGTGAAGTTTTGATGGAAAAGAAGGAGGGAGAAGAAAACAAATATTAAGAGGAAGAATGACTGACAATACCTGTTGAGACTCTTGCAGTAAGGCAAGACTATTAATTTGTATGAGCCAGATAGTGGCCAGGACATTGCCTTAAAGGACAACTGAATTGTTCCCTTATGGACACTTTCTGTGGATATCATTGTGTTTTAGGTTCTTGGGATCATACATGTTTACTAGGCTAATGACCACAAGGGCATTTTTAAGCCTAGCCATGCATCTCAAATCTCTGACAAGTTGTGCTACCCTTGATAAGTGTAAGCAAGGGCTTGGGAGATGAAACATTTACAAGGAGGGGTCTGAGAGATGAACCATTTTCAGACTGCCTGTGTCCATTAGAAACATAAGTGCCAAAGCAGGAATAAATTTCTTGTTTCCCATTAAATTGTCCAAGTTATGCTTGAATTGATCTAGGGAGGAAAGGAATGCTGTTTCACATGCAAGAGGAGCCAGTTCCAGAGAAGGGTTAGTCTCTGGAATACATACCTTTCTCTCCAGCAGGTCTTATTTTATATCACAGGCAAGGTTTAAGTCTTTAGAATGGGTGATTCTGGTGCTGTTTGTTTTATGGATATGAAGAAAGTCCATTTGAATGGGGTTTGACGATACCTTGTATTGATATGTTTCTAGGTGGTTGAGCTTCCTATTGGGTTGCAAGAAAAGAAAAGTGGATGAGCCCCATGTAAGTAAATGATGGGCGTTAGGTATGCTGTCTAAATCACGTAGGTTTGCCTAGTAAACACAAAAAGGGAGGTTAAATCCAGGTTGCTTGCAGATTGCAGCAGTATAGTATTGTCTTTTATCCTCATGGATTTTTACCTTAGTTTTTTAAAACAGAATACCACAGAGAATATAAAGGGTGATGGAAAACTGTGAACTTGGTGTGAAATCAGTAATGCAGAGTTGATCATGGATGACTGTATGCTATTATTGAAGGATATAGAAGTGATACTGTTTCAAGGATTTTTGAATAGTTTCCTATAGAATCAAGTCTGGAAAACTTCCAAAAATATTTACTTATACAGGTACAGAAAGGCATTCAGACTCTAGTATGATTGCCATGGTAAAAAGGAGGAGGGGGGGGGGGCATTTGGGATTTAACATAATGCCCACACTGCAGGAGATATAGAATAAAATGTAGATCTCATCAGACATAATAAAGAAGATGTTGGACACATGGCCAAGCACAGTGGATACCATAATCAAGATGGTAGAATTAGTAAGGATGGTGGTATTACTTTAGTGATTTGTATTGGAATAAAGCCACTGACAGCGTGGCTAGGGGAAATAAAGAAGGTAGGTGATGAGTTTGTTTGGATATGGAAAATAAAGGACTGGAAAGTCCAACATTAGAATAAGGTATGGGGGTGGGATATGCCCAAGCTTAGTAAGTATGAGTTAGCAGTAAATGTGATACAAATGCTGGTGGATTTACAAAATGAGAAGGTTAGAAGGAAATTTGGGAAGACAATGATAAAATGAGGATTAGCAATATAGTTAGGGAGACAGGATAACAAAAGTAGATTTGATAATGTTTATGAAGGTGGAGGTATGACTGACAGGGACACTGATGACACAGATTGGGGATGTAACAAGTGAACGATAGCAGCAGTTGAATAGAATGTGCTGGGACAGTGGTAAGGAAAAAGGACTGGGATATGTGAAGCAGCTAGAGAAAAAGGTGAAGAAGGAATAAGATAGAACAATAAGAAATGTTTTTAGTTTGAGTATGGGTAATCAGCTGATGTATTCAGGAGTGGGGGAAAAGAAAGTGGAAATATGATGTGGATACATGAAGATGAAAAGGATTTGAGTAACTGAGAAAGGAAAATATGGAAAATAAAGATTAAGGGAAGAGAAAGAGATGATTGGTTTTGGTGAAATAAGAAAGTGTTGGGTTAAGGGAAGTGAGGTGTGAGAGAGTTTTGAGAAATATAAGGAGATGTAATATTGTGTCTCCATAATCATAAGTATTCATTATGTGTTCTTAGATATGAATATCAAGATTCACATCTCTGCTATCAAGATGCATTTGTTGATTTCCAAGTGTTGAAGACATAACACACTGGTTAAGACTGGAGACATAGTCATAATCATCTATGTTTTGTATACAGGTAGTTGGTTAAATGGCTTTAATGCTTCCAGTATGAGTATGAAGGAAAGCAATATAAACTTCTACCACTGAAAAAAATGTGAAAGATGGAGAACTATTAATGACAGTTAACTTTTTAAAGAAACATGTTATAGGATTTAGAAATAATAGAAATGTGCTGTCCTAATAATAGGATGGGTAGATTCCGATTTTATTTAGCACTGGGGGTACATGATTGGAACTGCTTAGTCCTGGTAAATATATCATAATGTGAGAATCCTGACTATTATGGGAAAAATAAAGATTACATTGTGGAATAAAATTATCAGTCATGCTTCCTGTTCTGTATTGACTAAAAAAGAAAAAAAAACATAAGATTTAGTGTAGAAACAAAAATAATTAGGTAAATTATGTTAGGTTTCCATACCCAAAGTTGGTTATTCTGATGGGCAGATGAAATGGCATTGGGTCAAAGCAGTACTTGTGACCAGACTGGTTAAGTGAATAAAGGAAATGAAACCAGAGTCCACAGCAAATTAAGGGATTTATGAAGAGCATGTAGCATATTAATTCAACTCTTAACCTTACAGCACAGCTGCTGGTTGATAAAAGAGCAAAAATGCAAAAGACATGGATACCAGTTTATAGGTTCATAGGTTGGTACTAGGCTATCAGCCCTAGGGCCTAAACAAGCCTAGCCATAACAATTTCCTGGATATTTATTCATCAATATTTACTTCCCTGGACCCTTGTCTATCAGGACGATGGACATGATCCCTGGGGTGAATTTCCTATCTCCCATCCAGTCGCCAAGGTTCCTTTTGAAGAGGGCCAAGGAGGTGCTTTGCTTGACATGTATGGGAAGTCTACTTCAGAGTCTGGGGAGTCTCTGGGTTAGGAACCTAGCCCTCCAGCATGTTTTGTTCATTGTGATGACAAGGTTTATATCCCTGGAGCATGTGGCTCTGAGAGATTGGGATTTCTTTAAGTGGAGCATGTCCAACACCTCAGGGTTTGACATGGCCTTGTATGTCAAGCAGAGATTGTCTCTGAGTAGATGAAATGACACAGAGTATAGCTGGCGTTTTTTTAGATGGTCAACATAGGGCGTCTGCTTTAGGCCTGTGATTCTTTTAGTGAGGTATTTCTGTAGCCTTTCCAGCTGTTGCAGATGTCTTGTGAGGTACATACCAAATGGGGCATTGTACTCTATAATGGGTCTAATGAGGGATGAATACAGTGGCACAATGACCTCCTTTTTTCTGGATGAAAAGCCCTTATTGATGAGGTGTGTCACATAGAAGGATTTCCTGACTGTTGTGGCGATGTGGTTATCAAAGGTGAGACCACTGTCCACCTGTGTCCCTAAGTCTCTTATCACACTTTCAGTGTTTAGTGTATTGCCACCTATGTGGTAATTCATGGGTACATGTTTTTTCACAAAGGGAATAAATATACTTTTCTTGGCATTAAGCTTGAGCCCATGACTCTGGCACCAAGCATCTGTTTCTGTAAGGCCCTTTTGTAGAATATCCACATTATTTGGGGATTCAATAATGGCTCCCAGTTTGCAGTCATCTGCAAAATTTGTTAGCCAGAGTCCCTTAGTGTTGGCCTGTATTTCAGAGAAGTAGATGCCAAACAAGAGCGGTCCCAGGACTGAACCCTGAAGTACTCCACTTGTCACTTGTCTGGAGCTGGATTTGGAGTCAGCTACTTTTACAGTCTGGGTTCTGTCAGTAAGTCAGTTGGCAACTCATCAAGTGACGTAAAGATTCATGCACAGCTTAGTAAGTTTATCTATGATTCCGGAGTGAGGGATAGTGTTGAAGGCCTTGGTGAGGTCCAGATAGGATGTGTGGACTGCCTTACCCTCGTCGAGAGCTCTGAAGACTGATTCAAAGAAGTCAATCAGATTCAGGAGGCAAGATCGGCCCTTCACGAACCCAAACTGGGTGGCATCCAGTTTTTGAACGTTGCCAATGTCTTTGTTTTATAAGTTCCATGATAATGCTTTCCATGCCCTTGCAGATCAGGCTCATCAGACTGATGGAACGGTAGTTCCTGGGATCCAATGTGGATCCCCCTTGTGTAGTGGGATAACTGTAGCTGTGCGCCACTCAGTGGGCATGAAGCCTGAGGTGAGACTATGATTAAACATGACACTTAGGTGAGGTGCCAGTTCATTTTGTAGTTCATGTAGTACACAGCCCAGAATATCATCTGGTCCCATGGATGCTATATTCTTAGCTTTGGAGAGTGCGGTTTCTACCTGTGTGATTGTGATTACCGAAATTTGACAATCGTTTGGTATTGAGATGGGCCCTTTAGGGGGTGAGAGGGGAGGTGAAGTTGGCACTAAATCGATCTGCGAGGATATTGGCAATATCCTTGGGATCAGTATATTTATGGCCATTCCCTTGTAGCTCAGAGCAGATCTGAGCATTGCCATTTTGACTCTTGACATAACTACATAATGCCTTGTGGTTGTCTTTGGAATCTTTGGCAATTTTATTTTCATAACTAGCTTTGGGGGGTTTTATGAGGGTTCTCAGCTTCTTACTGAGGCTGATAAGGGTTTTTTTGCATCCTGGGAATTTCCTCTTTTCTGCAAAAGTTTCTTCCTTCTGTTGTTTAGTTTGTTTTTGGCAGGGGACCACCAGCTTTGCTTCCCTTTTTTGGAAGAGAGCATCTTATCATACAGAATACTGATTAAGAAGAGAAATAGTTTGGAAAATGGAATGCATTAACTGGAGGAGCAACTACAGGAGAAATTGATGGATTTATTTAGTATTGCACTATCATACAACTCCCTGCCATTTAATATAGCAGCAATTGTACTAATATATAGCAGCCCAATTTAAAAATTATGTTACATGTTTTTACAGTCAGTTGTGATGGAATTGATAAAACCATTGATTTCACTACTTTTACTTCATGGTTTAGCTACATTTGCATTCTTTTGTGAAAAAGATTTCAGGTCTCTTTTACACAGAACTCTAAAATAATTATTTCTAATTTTATTTTTTTTATTTTATTTTTATTTTACATTTGTTTACCGGGAAATTCCGACTGGGCACAGGTCCTTTTTCAGCGGATGCCCAGGGAGAAAAGCTCCTTATCATGTACATGATAAAAAGAGATACAAAGTTGCAGCAATAGTAAACAACATTACAGGTTGTTGGCTTTAATACAATAACAAGATATTGATTATCAAAGCTATACTCAGAGTTAAAACATCACAGCCAGTAGACTGACTTTTGTTCATAATTAGGTATGGCTATTCTGAAGAATTAGGTTGGCAATGCTCATTGCCAAGAACACAGCATCCATAGGACCTGACAACATCCCAGGCTGCATTCTACATGAACTACAGAATGAACTGGCACCCCACCTAAGTACTATGCTCAATCATAGCCTCACCTCAGGCTTTGTGCCCACTGAAAGGCACACAGTGACGGTTATCCCACTCCACAAAGGGAGAGCCACCACGGACACTGGGAACTATGGCCCCATTAGCCTGACAAGCCTGGTCTGCAAGGCCATGGAACATATCATCATGGAACTTCTTTGAAGCAGTCACCAAAGCTGTACACGAGGGTAAGGTGGTTCACACAGCCTATCTAGATCTCTCCAAGGCTTTCAACACCATCGCCCACTCTGGAATTATAGATAAACTCACTAAACTAGGCAAAAATCCCTATGTCACAAGATGGATTGCCATCTAGCTCACTGACAGAACCCACACTGTGAAAATAGCAGACTCCAAATCCGACTTCAGACCGGTGACAAGTGGAGTACCACAGGGTTCAGTCCCGGGTCCTCTCCTGTTTAGTATCTACTTCTCTGAAGTACAGGCTAACACAGAAGGTCTTTGGCTAATGAAGTTCGCAGATGACTGCAAACTAGGAGCCATAATCAAAACTCCTAACGATGTGGACATCCTACAAAAGGGCCTCACTGAGACAGATGCCCAGTGTCAAAGTCATGGCCTCAAGCTCAATGCCAAAAAGTGCATTGTCATCCCATTTGGTAAAAACTCTGTACCGATGAACTGCCACATAGGTGGTAGTATACTTAACACTGAAAGTGTGATAAGAGACCTTGGGACACAGGTGGACAGTAGTCTCTCCTTTGATAATCACATCACCACAGTAGTCAGGAAATCCTTGTACGTGGCACACCTCATCACAAAAGGTTTCTCATCCAGGAAAAAATAGGTCATTGTTCCCCTCTACTCATCACTCATTAGACCCATTATAGAGTATAGCACCCCTTTTGGTATGTACCTCACAAGACATCTACAGCAAGTGGAAAGGCCACAGAAATACCTCACAAAGAGGATTACTGGCCTCAAACAGATGCCGTATGCAGACCGTCTCAAAAAACTCCAGCTTTACTCTGTTGCATATCGCCTACTCAGAAGCGATCTCTGCCTAATATACAAAGCTATGTCAAACCCAGAGTTGTTGGACATGCTCCACTTAAAGAAATTCCAGTCCCTCCAAGCTACCCACTCTACGGACCTAAACCTTGTCACCACAATAAACAGAACATGCTGGAGGAACAGATTCCTCTCCCAGAGACTTCCCATACTCTGGAACAAACTGTCTATGTATATCAAACAAAGCTCCTCATTAGCAGTCTTCAAGAAAAATCTTGATGATTGGATGGGAAATAGAAAATTCACCCCGGAGATTACTTCTGCAGCTCTGCTTGACTGGGGCACAGGAAAATATTTTTTTTTATTTTTATTTTTATTTATTGAAAAATCTTGATGATTGGATGGGAAATAGGAAATTCCCCCCGGGATCACTTCTGTGGCTCTGCTCGACAGGGGCACAGGAAAATATTTTTTATTTTTATTTTTATTTTTATAATAGTATTTAAATAACAGTGAAAGAAAAGTTTTAAATAATTTGTGCAAGCATACAGATGTCAAGTTTATGAAAGATGGGAAAAGAGGTACTATGATAATTATGGATAACACAGTATATATTAACAAAAATTATATTATTGTTAAATATCAGAAAGCTTTATGAGATGGTTACAATGAGTGAAATTAAATTGACACAATAAAATGCAGATTAGGTTCATATTCATAATAATGCCCTCTATAAGTTCATAGTGGTAATCTACGAAGAGCAGAGCTACATCCTTAGGCAAATAAGGCAAGCAAAGGTCATTCCCCCAGCTACAGAAATATGGAGGTGATTTGGTAAATACACCTCTCTATGGCAAAAGTGCAATGTACTTAAGGCATAAGCGTTAAGAGCTATTACAAGGGTAATGGGTGTTACATGTTTTCATATTTCTACTATTCATACAGATAAATGCAAAAGGGCATCATTTGCATACAAACACATAAAGGACCCTGAATTAATCCAGTAAGCAATAATTTACCTGGGGAATGCTGGAGTTATGTGGCAAATTAATTATTTGACTGGAAGGGAAAAAATATATATTTACTACCATACTGTTTAAATGGAGGTACAGCTATTGATTTCATTTCAAGAAATGTTTATTTTATTGTTAGTGCTTGTGTATGACTGGACAAAGCACTGAAGGGATCGCTAGGGGAAATAATTAATTCTGGTATGACTGAAGTGTTTGTGCATACATGGACAAACTACTGAGGGGATCGCTGGAGGAAATGTTTCATTTTGGTACTTGTGCATACTTAGACCCAATACCAAAGGGATCGCTTGGGTAAATATTTAATTTTGGTGCTTGTGTATACTTGGGCAAACTACTCTAGGGATTGCCTGGAAATAATTAATTGTCATGTCATTGAAGTGCTTGGGCATACACGGAAAAAGCACTGAAGAGGTCAATGGGGAAATAATTCAATTTGGGATATATAAGTGCTTGAGCATACATAATTCATGGACTGCAAAATAGATACAAAACACACAGCAACCTTTTTAAGAATGGGTGCGCATACAGTGCACCTTTTGGCCTTTGAATCTCAAGAACACTTTACTAGCATATGCTGCTTTAAACAATTTCTCATTTCATCTCATTATACTTAATTTTCTTACACTTATTCACAGGCATTGTGCATTTCTGTAAATGGCCTCTATGAATCGCTGGCTAGCTAGTTATGCTGACTTGCAAACATTGCAAATAACCCTACAGTGTTTGTACAAGGACTATGAATACCAGCCATAGACTTGTTGAATCTTTTCCACAATGATTCCATCAGCATGGAAATTATAACTGTTAGTAGTAGAACCCCCCCAAAGAAGGAATGTTTTTTATTATTATTTTTTTTTAGAATTCCTGAGTTATGTAAAAAAAATCTAATGACCCCATTTTAGACTGTAGTTTATGAAAAGGAGTCACACTGTTATATTTGATTCTGTTTCTATAACTTATAGTTCTAATTTGTAGAGAAAATTGAATGTCTTTTAGTAATTATATACCTGCCTTAAGTGGTCACCCTTCCAGAATTAAAATAAATGTTATTAAATTCAAAATTACCTTTTTGAATCACAGTACTAGTATTCTGAAGACATTTTATTTAAAATGGGGATATAAAGTCTAAATATATAAACAGTGCCCTAATGAAAGTTTCAGAATGTAGGGCAGATGAGTATAGATCAATTCTAACAAGGATAGTCGATAGTCAAAATTCAATTAATGGTGCTAGCAGCATGAATAACTAGAAGATTACAGTTATGGATTTGTAGTAACATACAGCACACATAAACATTATATTAAAGAAATAGCTAAAAATAATTGAACAGTGCTTCATGGGTACCCTGTAATTTTGAAAAACTTGATGATGGTGTTGGATTTGTGGGTAAGAAGGATGCTCGTATAAAGACTGTCTCAAAATTGGGACTGGCAGAGGGTAATAGGTTCATAGGTGTTTATTAGGCTAACAACCACAAGGGCCTTTTTAAGCGTAGCCATGCATCCCAAATCTCTCACAAGTTCTGATACCCTTGATAAGTGTAAGCATGGGCCTGGGAGATGAACCATTTATGGGTTACCTATGTCCATTAGAGAAATAGGTGCCAAACCAGGGATGAATTTCTGGTTTCCCATCCAGTTGTCCAAGTTACACTTTAATTGAGTTAGGGAGGAAGTCTGCTTCACATGGATGGGGGTGCCTATTCCATAGATGGGGCAGTCTCTGAGATACATACCTATCTCTCCAGGAGGTCCTATTTATATCACAGGCAATGTTTAAGTCTTTAGAATGGGTAATTCTGGTGTTGTTTGTTTTGTGGATATGCAGTAGGTCTATCAGAGTGGGGTCTGACAACGCCCTGTATGCCAGGCATAGATCTCTCCTCAAAAGCCTGTAGGAGACAGAATACAGGGATAGGGCCTTGAGATGGTCTGCATAGGACATATTACTTACACTTTGTATGCTTTCAGTGAGGAACCTCTATGGATGTTCCAATTGTTGGATATCCCTGGTTAGGTACATAGTAAAGGGGCCATTGTACTCAATGATAGATCTGATGAATGCTGAATACAGTGAAATAATGACTTCCTTGGACTTAGATGCCATACCTTTGTTTATAAGTTGCACAACATAGAACGATTTCCTCAACACTGTAGACACATGATGATCAAAGGTTATTTTACTATCTATGTGTGTCCCTCAGTCATTGACTACTGGGTCAACTCTAAGGGGTGTGTTGTCAATAGGATAGTTACTAGGGATGGATGACTTCCCAATGGATGCTATTATGCATTTCTTGGCATTTAGTTTTAGTCTGTGGCTCTGACACCAGTTGTTTGTCTGTGATAGCCCCTCCTGGAGAACATTTGTGCCAGTGTGAGATTAAATAACAGCGCCTAATTTGCAATCATCTG
This sequence comes from Protopterus annectens, assembly GCF_019279795.1. Lineage (NCBI taxonomy): Eukaryota > Metazoa > Chordata > Ceratodontiformes > Protopteridae > Protopterus > Protopterus annectens. The sequence goes on along the minus strand of NC_056727.1, from coordinate 1,027,546,840 downwards.
CAAATTTAGTCAGCCAGAGACCACTGACATTAGCCTTGACTTCTGAGAGGTAAATGCCAAAAAGGAGCAGTTCATGGACTGATCCCTGAGGGACTCCACTTGGGACTGGCCTCTTTGTAGAGGTGGAGTCCCCAATTCTAAATTCTTGGGTCCTATCTGTGAGCCAGTTGACTATCCACCAGGTGACATATGGGTTTGTACCTAACCTGCTGATTTTGTCAATGATGCCCAAGTGGGGTATGTGTCAAATGCCTTGGCCAGGTCAAGGTAGGCAGTGTGAGTGACTTTGCCCTCATCCATTGCTTTGGTGACCTTCTCAAAGAAGTCCACCAGGTTGAGTAGTCATGATCTGCCCTTGACGAAACCAAACTGGGTTGGGTCCAGTGTCGGCAGGTTTACTATATCTCTATTGATCATCTTCATGATAATTCTTTCCATGGCTTTACATATAAGAATAGTGAGACTTATGGGTCTGTAGTTTCCTGGGTCTGTAGATGGCCCACCTTTGTACAGAGAGATGACTGTTGCTGTTCCCCATTCATGAGGCATGAAGCCTGTTTGGTGGCTACAGTTCACTTCCAGAGGGCCTGATAGGTCATATTTTGTGTTATTTAAAAGGCATGCTGGGATATTGTCTGGGCCCATTCATACACTGCTTGGCTTTTCTCCATTCATGAGGCATGAACCCTGTTTGGAAGCTACAATTAAATAGCAATTCCAGAGGCCTTGATAGATCATGTTTCATGCCATTCAGAAGGCATCCCGGGATATTGTCTGGGTCCATTAATGTAGTATTATTGGTCTTAGAGAGAACATTAAGGATCTGTTCCCTAGTGATAGTAGGGGGAGTTTTATTTGATGATATTTCCTGAGGGAAGGTTGAGGGGGAAAGAGGAGTAAAGTTGGAGCTGAAAGATTAAATGACAGGCAATCAACTAATGACATGGACAGTAGTAGTACAAGACACTGGCACGTAATGGAGGGGTTTATGGAAATGGTGCTAATATATTTGGGATGATCTGTTTTCATTTTAAACCATTTAGGCACATGTTCTGGTGTGAATACAAGGTATACCTATAACAACCAGTGGGTGGTATGTTTTGCAGTGTGAATTTCTTGTGCTGGGTACAACCCACATTTAGGTGTGGAGATCATACCTCTCAACTATACAGATTTTTGCAGAATGGCCAGATTTCTGCCTCTTATTTTTGCCCATTTTTCATAAAAGTTGTAGTTTTCTGGCAAATCTTTAAAGTTTGAAGTAAGAAAATACTGACAGACATTTGAGTTTCAAGCTTTATACCCCTCATAAAGTCCATACATATGCAAAAAAATGGCTATTTTGTCTGCTTTCTAAGTTTGTCAGAGCAATATTTAAAAGTTGCTCCTATTTTTGGGCCTTTGTCCCCTCATTATTTATAGCTTTGTCCAGATTTATTCTCTAAGAGGTGGAGAAGTATAGTGGAGATATAAATAATGAATTAGAAATAAAAGAGTTAAAATGATAGATATACATGTAGGGTATCCTATACCAGGAACTCAGTGGAACAGAAGGCAGGTACGTTTGTAGATAAATCCAATGATATTTATTGCCAGAAAAAGTAAGCACTTTCATGATGATCAACACTGCTTCCTCAGACATGAAATCAATTGTAAAATATCCATACATATACACTACATATTTAATCAATTAACCAATCATTAAATTCAAAATTCCCTCCAAAACCATTAATTAGACAGTATTACATTCTGCCTGAAAGAGAAATTACACAAATATGAAATTGTGCATTTACTTTAACTTTCCAGACTTTAATAGAGGTTTAAGGGGGACACATTCATTCAAACCATGTCCCTTATGTGCTCCCAACATCAGTATCCACTGAAGCTCCACATTCTTGGTCTTGTTGCTAAGATCTCCCAATCTAGCATTTTCACCCAGGACATGTAGAACCTGAAAAAGAAATACATGTTGATACCCTGACAAGTGTATGTTTAGCTAGGGCACTATACTCATGTCCTCTCCTAATACAATACAGATGGTCCCTCACTCGCTCTTAAAGACGACAATTGTTTTTCCCAACATAGAATTTGAAGCACATAACATACTGTGCTACATAGACTACATTTTTGGTCCATTTTGTTGGTGGATGAAAGGACATCTGTTGTAGTTGGTCCCCAATCTAGATTTGTTCACAAGAATAAAAGAAATTTGAAGCAGCACTTGTTTTACTATAGACTGAATGTCCCAGTTGTTGGACAATTGGGGGGCACACATAAATGTGGTTCTTGTTTGTACTGTGAGTACATGAGTCGAGATTTGTTAAGCATCCATGGTCTGGCCACTTATGGCAGTTAAGAGCTATGGCCAACTGTAATACCAAAAATGTGGTCTATGTAGGGGACACATTGAGGACATAGATTGAATGACTGTGTCCCCCTTAAACATGTATTAAAGTCTAGAAAGTTAAAGTAACTACACAATTTGTGTATTTGTATTATGTCTCTTTAAGGCAGAATGTAATACTGTCTAATTAATGGTTTTGGAGGGAATTTTGAATTTAATGATTGGTTAATTGATTAAATAAGTAGTATATATATGTGTATGGATGTTTTACAATTGATTTTATGCCTGAGGAAGTGGTGTTGATCATGGCAAAAGAGCTTACTTTCTGGCTATAAATATCATTGGATTTATCAATGAACGTGTCTGCCTTCTGTTCCTGGTATTAGTTCTGTTTGTTTTGTGGATATACTCGCTATTTCTGGGGATTGTTTTCTTGTGTATGTAGGGTATCCTCTTGAAATTAATGGACAGTTGAACATTACACATGTTTAAGGTCTCATCAAATGTATTAAATATTACCTTATGAATGGCAAAACGAAACCACACAGAAACATGGCAGAAATAGGTCTTCATAATAACTCAAATGTTTAGCCAAAATAGAAATATTACTTAAAATGAAATAAAATCAGTTGCATTCAGCAAATATAAAGTAACTTTAATGAACTTGATGAAAACGGTAAGTGCTTTTGCAATTAAAAATTGCTTCATCAGACCACATAATAAAAACCATCAAAATGAGCTGAATAAATACTAAGTCTTAATTAATTTCATCAAGACATCAGCCAATGACTAGCGAATACATAATTTGTTGCTGAGATACACACACTTGCTCAAAGGTCATTGAGCTTTAACCATAAACTCAGGAATATTCATTTCCTGTGTTACAGAATCCACAATGAATAGAATGAATCACGTTTGACAACAATAATAAAAATAATGAAAATAATTTATTACTCATGGGGTGATCATTTGAAACTGTTCATTTAAGTGTTCTGATATTCAGTCTCAGTTCTAAAGAAGTCTGTTAAAGGTAAAATCACTTTTCTGAGAATTTATTCAATATTAAAGTGCTACACAAGCATCCTTTTGGTGTGCTTTGGCTAAATGGACTATAAGAAAGGTTGTGTGCAAGAAAGTAATGCTTTTAAATTGGAGTTAAGGAAATCTCTTCTGTGAACTGCAAGAAGATCAAGTCAGAAAATACTTCAAGAAACATGGCTAAACTGTTTACTGGAAAGTCTGATGGTAAAACTAAAATGCAAATATTTTAAACATGTAATGCAAAGGCAGAAACTAAAACTGAACCTATGATGTTGAAAAGCCTGAAGGCAAAGGAAGAAGGGGCAGTAGAGGCTTTAATGGATATACAGCATTACTGAAGTCAACAACATGAACTAACCACAGTTTAAAGAAGTAGTTATTGGCAAGTCTCATGCTGAAGTCTTCGATGTGAGGCAGAGTTTAGGCTTGATTAACTGACTAAACAGCAATGTCTGTTTAACACACTGTGCAGTGTACATTGTTTTATGGAACAAATACTATGTTGCAGTGTACCAGGTGTGGTCTGTTCTTTTGTTTGTAAAGTTCTATACAGCTATGCTCATTAACATTATGTGGAGCACCACTAACTAGCCATTGTAAGCAGCTATATTAGTTGATTAAAACTAGTCTCCTGCCAGTGTATCTTCCCTTTGGTTTCTAACACCATTCATGTTAATTCTCTGCAGACTGATCTTCAGCAATTACTGTGGACAGTATAAACAAATTAATGATGTCTGCCTGCAGTTCAGCTGTCTTAACTTTTGTGATGATGTGAGGTATTGCCAGCTATACCTGGAGAAGTTGGGCAGTGGATATGTAACATATGCCAGCACAGGTAGCTGGAATTTTGTAAATAATTACATGTCATTTGTGAATGACTGCAAGGGCAGAGGTGAGTGGTGGCAAAAAGACTGACTGAGCCACCGCTGTCAGAGGATACCAGGCTTCGTGTGGAAAGGGAGGTAGGAAGGGTCACAAAGACAGAGTTGAGACAAGCTCAGATCTCAGACCCTACATTACAAAGCTTGAGGGCGATAGTTAAGGAGATGTCTGATTCTGAAGGAAAAAGTCTGTATACTGGAGCAAAGGGTTACGGTATAGAGAGTGAACCACTGAGGGAGGGCTAGAGGGTGAGGTAATACAGCAGCTGGTAGTGCCTTGAGTCTACCATCTGTCACTTCTAGCCATAGCCCATGACATTCCTTTTGCAGATCATATGGGCATAAAGCATACCAAGAGACATATTATGCAGAATTTCTATTGCCTTGAGATTGCATGGGATGTAACAGGGTACTGCAGAAGCTGTAAGCAATTCCAAAGAGTAGGCAAGGCAGGAGACATGGTCAAGGCTCCTTTGATGCCTTTG